>NC_141137.1:139928812-140081937 GCF_053477565.2 Lygodium microphyllum | reverse complement strand
TAGTGTAATCAAGCAACCCATTTTCACCTTCGCACACATACTTTAGCAAATTTGTGATTCCTAAGAAAGTTGGAGGTTTATTTTTTAAGGGGTCAATTGGGTAGATTTTCCAATTAACCCACAAATCCACATGTTTGAATCCCATTTGCCTCCTGTAAGTCTGCAAAACGTGAGGGTTAACACCGGTATCCTGGGTTCTTTTGAATAATGGAGCGTAAGCTAGAATATAAAAAAATTTACAAAATATCTTAAAAGGAACATTTGGAATTTCACTTTCCTTGTTCTTGATTAAAAAATCAATGACCTCATATCTACTAATCAATTTGCATTGAAAATGAAGCACCATACTCTTGTAACTAACTCCTTTTTTAATATAAAATTTGGTTGAAAAAGACTTCTTGAATGAGGAGAGAGAAGGAATCTAAGTATATCTTTGTAGACAATATAAAAAAGGTAAAACGAGATTGCAAAAGTGGAGAGAGAAGAGGATTATTTTATTATTCTTCTCTCCTCTTTTCCTTGTTTTAAGGAGGAGATGGGGGGATCTAAAAGGCCCATTTGTGAGTTCATTTTTTTCCTAATGAAAGCTTAAAAAAATTTTAAGGTTTTCAAAGTTTTAAATTATTTATTTATATTAATCTCCCAATCCCATTACACACAAAAAGGAGGGGTGAGGAGCCTAAAACATCACAATCCTAGCATTCCTATCTCCTACATCCTCATTCAAAATATAATATGTATTCTCTATCAAACTATCATCTTGCACACTCTTAGAGAATCTCTATGTGTTATTGAAACTCTTCCATATCATCGTCATATGGAAAAGAACTTTGCACCCATATATCATTCAAAAACTTAGTCCAAACATATGTAGAAACCACATCTATATCATGCAAATCACTTGCATATTTAGCATCCAAAATAACATCCATTCTTTCCTATTGTAAAGCATTTTCTCAACCTAGCTCTATATTTTCATCTTTCTTTTTCTCTTGTCTTCAATAATGAATATGTGTTCTATATCTATGCCAAGCATGCATAAAGTGAATAAGAATCCTTAGGTGACTCCCTTCCAATCTTCTCTCTAATTCTCTAATTTGCACCATCTAGCTCTTCCTTGCTATCTACATGAAATAAGTCCATAACATTGCTTTCTACTTGCACTAGAAACTTAAGATCTCTCTATTTACAATCAATAGATAGAAGCATCTATGGTCGCATTAGGGGAGATTTGGACTCACTTTCGGGCCTTTTAAGATGTTTAGGACTCTATGGAATATTTATAATAACCAACAAGTGTGAAGCTATTGTTATGAAACTTTATAGACTAATTTTTGGTTGAGAGGCCAAGACTTGAGTATAATAACTCCAAATTTGTTGGAGGTTAGTGCCTTAGAATTGTCTCATTAAGACCTTTCTAATGATATGACAAATCATATAGTTTTGACATACAATGAATACAATTATCTATCGATTCTCTTTTCTTCATAGAATGATGATGTGGAAACTGTTACAAGGCCCAGAAATGAGTGCAAATATTTTGTAATGTGTATCATTTTTCCCTGCAAGATCTTCAAGAATCTTCTGTATAGCTCCCTAAAGTTTGTTGCAAGAGGCATAATAGTTTTATTTGCATGAGTCTTCCCAACATTCCAAAAAAATCAATTTATTTCTAAAAGCATCTCTATATAACTTGCAATTTCTACTATTATCCTTTATACTATCATACCATATGTAACCGTGGACAAAATCTTCCCTAGACAGGATCTTCAAAGTAGAAGCTTTCCTTGACTCTTCAAACTTAGCAAGCCTGATCTATAAATCCTACATATCTTTTTATAAGTTCAGCCATGGCACTCTCTTTTGAAGAATCTACAAAAGGTATGGGATGGAGCTACTAATAAGTGGCTCTAACACCCATGACTAACCATGCATAGACCTAGGCATGGCCAACAACTCTCTTTCATATGAGTATCCACCAAAATGATACATCTACTAGACATACTTTATTAACAACTAAACATATAGAATTATGACCAAGTCTTTGTAAGTGTTCCATATAGTGCTTCTATGATCGTGGCTATACGTCCCATGTTTATATCACAAGGATACGGAGGCATAGCGATGGCGCTTTCTGTCACAAAATAGTGGCGTCGCTAATAACGACGCAAATAGCAGTGCTAAGACAAAAAAAAGTGGGCCGAAACCCGAGCTTGTTATTTTGCACAAACAAATGAAAGAGAGAGCGAAAGGGAGAGTGAAAGGGAGAGCGAACTCCGTCTTGCATTTGAGAGGGAGAGAGAGAGAAAGAGAGAAAGAGGGAGAAGGAAAGCTTCTCACCACCGCCACCGCCGTTCGCGAAGAAGAGGAGGAAGTGTACGGAGGGCGAAGAGGAGCCAGTGGTAGTGGTAGTGGTAGTGGTAGCAGGAGTAATAGTAGTACTTGTTGTTTAATTTCTTATTTTCTTATTTTTTGTTGTTGTGGTAGTCGTAGTCGTAGTCGTAGTAGTAGTAGTGGTAGTGGTAGTGATCGTAGTAGTAGTTGTTTAATTTCTTCTCTTCTAGTTTGTTGTTGTTGTGGTAGTCGTAGTCGTAGTCGTGGTTGTAGTCGTCATAGTCGTGATTGTAGTATAAGTAGTACTAGTAGTAGTAATAGTGGTTTTCTTGTTTGTTGTTGTTGTAGTAGTAGTAGTTTTTTTTCTTTTCTTATTTATTGTTGTTTAGGTTTCTTGTTTGTTATTGTTGTTGTTGTTGTTATTGTTGTTTTTTCTTCTTTTCTTGTTTGTTGTTATTGTAATAGTAGTAGTAGTAGTTGTTGTTTTTTTTTTCTTCTTTTCTTGTTTATTGTAGTGGTAATATTTTGTCGTAGTCGTAGTCGTAGTTGTAGTCGACGTAGTCGTCGTAGTCATAGTCGTAGTCGTAGTAGTAGTAGTAGTGGTGGTGGTGGTGGTGGTGGTGGTGGTGGTGGTGGTGGTTTTCTTGTTTGTTATTGTTATAGTAGTAGTTTGTTTTTCTTTTCTTGTTTATTGTTGTTTAGTTTTCTTGTTTGTTGTTGTTGTAGTAGTGGTAGTAGTAGTAGTTTTTTCTTGTTTTCTTATTTTTTGTTGTTGTTGTTGTAGTAGTTGTTGTTGTTGATGATTTTTCTTCTATTCTTGTGTATTGTAGTGGTAGTGGTAGTGGTAGTGGTAGTGGTAGAGAGAGAGAGTTGTTGTGGTAGTCATAGTTGTGGTTGTACTCGTCGTAGTCATGATTGTCGTAGTAGTACTAGTAGTAGTAATAGTAGTTTTCTTGTTTGTTGTTGTTATAGTAGTAGTAGGTTTTTTTTTTTTTTTGTTTATTGTCTTTTAGTTTTCTTGTTTGTTGTTGTTGTTGTTGTAGTTTTTTCTTATTTTCTTGTTTATTGTTATTGTAGTAGTAGTAGTTGTTGTTGTTGTTGTTGTTTTTCTTCTTTTCTTGTTTATTATAGTGATAGTGGTAGTGGTAGTGGTTTGTCGTAGTCATAGTCATAGATGTAGTCGTAGTCATCGTAGTCATGGTTGTAGTAGTAGTGGTGGTTTTCTTGTTTTTTGTTATTGTTGTAGTAGTAGTAGTAGTAGTAGTAGTAGTAGTAGTAGTAGTAATAGTTTTTTTTGTTTTCTTGTTTATTGTTGCTTAGTTTTCTTGTTTGTTGTTATTGTTGTAATAGTGGTAGTAGTAGTAGTATTTTCTTCTTTTCTTATTTGTAGTAGTAGTAGTAGTAGTAGTAGTAGTAGTAGTAGTAGTAGTAGTAGTAGTAGTAGTAGTAGTAGTAGTAGTAGTAGTAGTAGTAGTAGTAGTAGTAGTAGTAGTAGTAGTTGTTGTTGTTGTTGTTGTTGTTGTTGTTTTTTCTTCTTTTCTTGTTTATTGTAGTGATAGTGGTAGTGGTAGAGAGAGATGTTTTATTAAAGGAAATTGGTAGTAGAGAGAGAGATATGTTTTGTTAAAGGAAATGAGAGAGGGGGAGGAAGAGAAAAAGGAAGAAGAAAAAGGAGAGAGGGAATAAACATACATCATAATAAAGAAAGAGAAAGAGAGAGAGAGAGATGGAAGGAGAGGAGAGAATGAATGGATAAAAAACAAAGAGAGAGTGGTGGCGAGGGGGGCTGGTGCAATACCATGAGATGGGAAATACTCGACGTATGTTAATTTGTGGGTGGGTGGAGACTTTACATACGTTAATTTTTGCTGAGTTACAAGAGAAAAAATCCCTTCTCAAACAATTTAAGAAAGAATGAATGAATGATAACAAAAACAAATTGTTTATCATAACATAGACAAAATGGAAAATGATGAAGGTCGTGATGCTCAAAACCGCGAGGCGTATCTTAATCAGTGTGTCCCATGTCTTTGCTCTCAATGTAAGCTGGCAATTAGACAAAAATGTTGATTGCCTATAGAACACATACGACGCTTCAGTGAGTTTCAATCTAAGATCATTGATTAGGCGATCTTAGATTTTGAGCAAATGGTAAGAAAATTTTATATCAATCATGCATTGTATTCGCAAGCTAATTGAATACTATATACAAAAAGTTTGGGTGTGGCTGAAAAATTTTCTATCCAGAGAGGTGACGTCTCGTCCCAAGGAGGACTGCACCCTTTGCGGCCAGTTAGAAGAGTTTGTGGGCGTGCAATGGATGGAGTGCCTAAGCCAATTCACCACTTGGAAGGTACTATCCAATCTATACCATCAATACCAAAGGAGATAGGTAGCCTTCGAGACTTACCTATAATCTTGGAGCCTGAGATGGAGGCAATGATCAATGCATTGATGCCCATGGATGTCGAGACTTCTGATCTGCTTAGAGAGGAGGCATCCATATTATTATATGATGGGTGCCGAGTATCTCACCTGAAGATAATACCCATAAGCTGATTTGCTAATGATAAGATTGAATCATTGCTAATCAAAACCTATTGCAAATGATGGACATAAGAAAACATCAATCCCATCAAATATAAAAGTCACTAATTAAATGAATAAATTTTGGCACAAAAAATATGGTAGATTTACGTGTAAATTGAGCTACAGAATCTTTGCTCTACCTTGTGTTAAGTGCTACAACAACAATTGATCCTTAAGTTAGAACTAGCATCAAACCCTATTGTAAAGATAGTAGAAAAGAGATAATGCAAAGAGGAAGAAAGAGAGATTTTGTGTGAGTACGTAGGAGAGAGAAAGAAATGAGCACCTATCCAATCTTGCCCAAATTGATCTCTGCAAAAGAAAATTTTGCAAGAGTTAGTATTCACATGAAGGTATACTGAAAAAACAGTAGAAAAGAGGAAACATACACAGAGAAAGAGAGAGGGAGAGAGAGATAAGCACTTATACAATGTCACCCAAAATGATCTTTGCAACAAAAAAACAACAAGGGTTAGAACTAACATTGTGTTGTATTGAAAGATATCAGCAAAAAAAAAAAACAAACAGAGAGAGAGAGATTAACACCTTTGCCTCTTGCTCCAAATAAAATCTGCAAGAAAACAACAATTAGAACCAACATCAAATTCTATTGAAAACACAACATAAAATAGAAACAACACATAGAGAGAGGGGGGAAAGAAAGGAGAGAGAGACGAGCACCTATGTCTCCTGCCCCAAACAACCTCTGTAATAAAACAACAACAGCAGTAAGAAACGACATCCAATCCTATTGAAAAAATAGCAAACAAGAGAAAATGCAAAGAGAGATGGGCACCTGTGTTTTGCCTCAAAATCTGGAGCTACGTGGAGAAGAAAGTGCAGAGGTAAGCAGAACACTCAAAACCCTAATTACTCTCAGCACAAGGAGCTTCAATGGAGACAAAAATTCATGAGTATAGAGAAGAGAGGAAAAGTGGTCTATTGCTCAACTTTTGGGTCAAACTGATTTCATAAGAGGAAAAAAAACCAAAATTGAAAATTCTCCAAAAAAAGGGGAGGAAATACAAGGTGAGAGAAACTCAACTTTTATGTACTATTCATTCTCCATTTTTTAAATCCCCCACTACCCCTTTTCTTAATAGAAAACCCAAGATTTGGAGAGAGAAGATTCACCCTCCATGGATGTCAACATCTACCCTTCCTATTGGACAATCCAAAGGGCCCACATCTTAAACTATATTATTTTTAAGGGCCCATTTGTGAGTTCATTTTTTTTCTAATGTCTCCCTGTTACATGAGAGTCGCAAAGACAGAACAGAGACAGAACAGATACAAAGCAGAGACAGAGCCAAAGATAGTCACAGAAGTAGTAACAGAGACAGTCACAAAGCCAAAGACAGAGGCAGAAGCAGAGTCAGAAGCAGACCCAGAGACAAAAGCAGAAGCATAAGCAGACGCAAAGGTAGAAGATCTTTTCTTCTTCTACAGAGCCTCTATAGAAGTAAAGGCAGAGCCTCCAGAGGAAGAGAATGAAAATGATGAGGAAGAAACTGAAGCAGATTATGAAAGTGCAGATGAAGAATTTCCTCTAATAGCAGATGATCTTGTTGATGTCCCTATAGAGATCTCGGAGGCTGAAGATCTCAGGTTGTTGGATGGAATGACCATGGTTCCATTTGGCTTGACCAATGGACCACAAAGTATGCAGAATCTGTATAAGCAATGGATCAAAGACATAAAAATTAAGTTCACCAGTGGCTCCTGTCGCCCTAATCATTCATTGTGGAGAAAAGATGATGATGATTCCCCCTGCCAACAGAATCCAGAGCTATCAAAGCCTCGGCTTCTAGAAGGTCCGTGCTATGTGACATTCCTGGACATATCCTATGAAGATGAATCCCTAAGTCTGGAAGAAATCACCACTCACATAGAAGCAAACAAAGCTCTGATACCCTTCCAGCAACCTCAATAGACGAATGAGTCATCTGTTCAGAAGGAGGACACTAGTTCTAGTGGAACATCAGACGATGACACTACTCCCTTAAAAGAGTCAGACCTCTATCCAAAAGCATTCTATGGGATGTTTATCCGTGAAGTGGAAGGTGAAAGACAAGTGACGTTCGTGGATATTGACGGTACTGAACATCACCTGAAAGTGGGTCTCAATCTTCCAGAAGAAGAACTAGTGGTCTTGCGAGACCTACTCAAAGAGAACTTAGACGTGTTTACTTGGTCATATAAAGATCTAAAGGGAATTGATCCCACAGTATGCCAACATCACATTGACCTAGAGCTCGATGCCAAACTTGTAAGGCAAAGACAAAGGTATATGAATCCTAATTATTTTGCATTGGTGAAGGATGAATTATTGAAACTCCTTGAAGCCGGGTTCATTTATCATATGGCTAATAGTGAATGGGTTTCGCCCATTATGGTAGTACCCAAGAAGAATGGGAAACTTCGAATATGTGTGGACTTTTGAAAGCTCAATTCGAAGATGAAGAATGATCATTTTCCTATCCCTTTTATCGACAAATGTTGGACGTAGTGGCAGGCCATGAGTTGTATTCCCTCTTGGATGGATTCAACGGATATAACCAAGTCCAAATCGCAGAAGAGGACCAATCCAAAACAACCTTCACCACAGAATGGGGGACCTATGCCTATAGAGTGATTCCATTTGGGCTTTGTAATGCTTCTGCCACCTTCCAACGAGTAATGATGGTTGCCTTCCAGAATCATTTGCATGATTTTATTGAGGTGTATCTTGATGACTTTTGTATCTATAGTTTGATCCGTGAGCACTGAGGACACCTAGAGCAATGTTTTGACAGATGCCGAGAGTATGGGATTTCTCTCAACCCTGACAAATGTGTCTTTGGCATCTCATCAGGAGTTCTTCTGGGCCATATTGTCTCTGTACAAGGGATTGCAACAGACCTTATAAAGATTGAGAAGATTGTTGCCTTAATAGCTCCAACAAACCTCAAGAAATTGAGAGGATTTCTTGGCCATGTGGGCTAGTACAGAAGATTTATTGCACATTTTGCAACCAAGGCAGCCCCTTTGCACAAGATCCTAAGGAAAGATGCTAATTCTCTTTGGACTGATGACTGTGAATAAGCCTTTAATGCCCTAAAACAGTGCCTTATCCAAGCACCTATCTTGCAGCCTCCTGACTGGACGAAGGAGTTTCATGTGCACACAAATGCATCAGTTGAAGGGCTAGATGCCGTCCTATGTCAAAAGGGCCCCTCTAAATTAGATCAGCCAATATATTATGCAAGTCAGAAGGTTATTGATAGGGAATGGAACTACATAGTGAGAGAGCTTGAATGCTTAGCAATGGTGTCCTTCCTACTATCAACACATTTTAAATTCTACGTGGATCATGAAGCCCTGTCCTTCCTGATGAACAAAGAAGACGTTAAAGGAGGACTGATGAGATGGTTACTCCTATTCCAGGAGTTCAATTTTGAAGTGGTCACTAAGCCTGGCCATTCCCATATCCTAGCTGATCATCTATCACGTATCCCTCAAATTGTCGAAGAGGAACAAAATGATTCAGATATTCCTGATGCTTCCTTGTTTCTAGTTGAAACAATTACTCTCGGGTGGTATGTAGACATAGCCAATCTCCTGGGAACTCAACAATATCCTCTTGGCATCTCAAGCCGTGAGAAGAAGAACTTTCTGTTAGAATCAACCCCCTACACCTTGCTAGGCGGTGCACTCTATAAGAGAGGCAAAGATGAAGTGCTGCGAAGATGTGTTGCAGGGGATGAAATTGACATAGTATTGAAAGTATGCCATGACAAACCATGTGGTGGATACTTCGCAGGAGAAGCGACAGCCATGAAACCTCCACAAGGATGCATATGACTATTGTAAGAGATGTGATGCTTGTCAGCGAATGGGAAAACCCACCAAAACAAATGCCATGCCACTGCAACCCATTCTTTCCCTAAAGCCATTCAAGAAGTGGGGGATTGATTTTGTGGGTTCCATTGATCCACCTGCTAGACGGAAGAACAAATACATCTTAGTATGTACGGATTACGTTACAAAGTGGTGTGAAGCTAAAGCCCTGAAGCGGGACGATGGTAAGAGCGTAGCCCTGTTCATGTATGAGAATATTATCACACGGTTTGGCAGTCCCCTCGAGCTGGTAAGTGACAGAGGTACTCATTTCCTTAACAAAATCATGGAGGAGCTGAAGAAGCTATATAAAATCTGCCATCGTAAGTCCACTCCTTACTACCTTAGAGCTAACGGCCAAGTTGAAGTCACCAATCACATCCTTTGCTAGATTCTGACAAGAACGATTGATGCACATTGTCGTGACTGGGATGATCGACTTATAGAGGCCCTCTAGGCATATAGAACCTCCCATAAGCCAGCTACAGGACAGACCCCTTTCCAGTTAGTGTATGGTACATAAGCCATCTTCCCTATTGAATTGGAATTGCCCTCTTTGCGAGTGGCAGTTAAAGAATGCTTGGGAGATGATGAGTCACCGCAATGCCGCCTCCTGCACTTGGAATGCTTGGATGAGATACGGCAGATGGCCCTACAATGCATGAAAACCACTCAAGCGTGACGCAAAGCCTATCATGATAGTTTCATCAAAGCACAAGGAGTTCAAAGAATGTGATCTTGTCCTAGCCTATGATTTGAGATTTGGCAAGTTTCCTGGCAAGCTTCAACAACGGTGGATGGGCCTGTACAAGGTACTTGCTGTCAATCCTAATGGCTCTGTTTAGGTGTAGACCGTTGATGCCTCTGATGATCCCTTTCTGATCAATGGCTATCGTCTGAAGAAGTACTTCCCTCCTTGGGGATCTTGACAATCACAGTTGACCTACCCTCTCCCTTTTGGGTGTCGCACTGAAATTCTCTTCGTGCTTTTGATAGCCCTTATGATTCTCCTCATGAGGCAGTCTCGTTCTGCTAACCCCTCGCAAATACATCTCAACCCAACCTTGTTCTCTTCTCATCTGATCCAACAATGGTGGCAGGGTTGGTCTTGACACATGGTATTTCTACCATTCCCTTTCTTAACAAAAAAAAAGGAAAAAGAAAAGAAGAAGAAAAAAACAAACAAACAAAACTATTATGGGAGAAAAGAAAGAAATTCCTTGTCATAACAGACCTTGTTCCAAGAAAAGGTGAAAACACCCTTGGGCGGAAAGTTGACTGTGGAAAAGGTGGTAACACCCCGCAATTCAGGATAGCTAACTCAACAGCAGAACCTTTTCAGCACGTCATTTGAAGCCACCTCCCTTGGTGCGCTATATCTGCAATATTAGTCCATCTGTCCTTATTAACAAACGACCCTTCTTACAAATCATTGAAGTATCAGACTTGTTGTCTGCCTCCCTGGGTACGCCTCGTCTTCAAGATCCTGATGACAACAACAGCCGACATGATATTCATCACCAACCCCTTGAGTGATGTGAGCTTTCATCCTAACAGGATGGGGATGTGAGTATGGACTGCCCTCTGTATCTATTAGTGAGTGTGAGATAGAGGGTGGGTTGAGTGACTAGTCTTTCCCTTCAAATCAAATGAGAGGTGCGATGTGTGAACGGAGTGTTGCATGTACGGGATGGGCCTTTCAATGCACAATGCACGATTTGTTCCTGTGCACTGTACCATAAGGCTTCTTGGCCTTCCTTCTTGCATTGTATGCCGGCACAGGGCGGAATGCAGAGTCGCACCATCAATTGCGCACAAGGAATACAACCTCTGCATAAGTGACAGCAAGGATTACATCAATGGGTTTCAGGAATGGGCTGCCCTCTGTATCTTTCAATAGAGCATGAGACAGAGGGTGGACTGAGTGTGACTGGTGTTTCTTCAATCAATTCTCGAGAGGTGAGGTTTGAGGGACATTACGACCATTGGAGTCAGGTACGTTTGTGTTTCCCTATGCACCCACAGGATGGGTCTTTGCCATCAGCACAGGACACGTCACTCTGTTCTGTACACTGCACTACAAGGCTCCCTGGCCTTTCTCCTTGCACCTATGCCAAACGGGTTGGACGCACTGATGCACCATCAAATGTGCACCTTGGCATACTCCCTCTGCACCATCCCCTTGTTGATTCCTAAACCGGATGTGAGCTTTGGGTTCCATCATTATTTCCTCGAGTGATGTTAGTAATGGGGCGAGTGATTGTTCTTTCATTCCGTTTGAGTGATCGTGAGTTGAGTGCAATATCCCTCGTCATCGACGAATTTTCTACAATTCCTTCAACCAGCTATCTCCTTGGGTGCTGTCGTGTGGTCCCTATCACAAAGGTCGTGTGTTGTGAAGACACCTTGGTACCTCCTATAGCCGACAACAATACAAGACGCAACCTCGATAGTCGATATTACTCCTTGCAATATGGACCAAGTTTTTCTAATCTTATACCTTTTGTTTCTCAGTGACAATCATGTCTTAAGTGTGGGGACGTTTGTGGTTGGTCTAATGTGTGGTATTCAGTCCTTGATGTTCGGTGTACCCTTCCTGTTAAGGTTTTAAGTGTGGGGACGTGTCCCTGTGCGTCTGTGTTGCATACCTCCATACATATACAGTGCTATGATCATGCATCTATGCCATGACTTAATTTTACCCTGATGGGGTCCCTTCCCCACTCTTCCGTTCTATTTCACCCTATTCCCGAAGCTATTCCTTGTTCGTTTGCCTTTATTCTTTGTTTTGCGATTTTTCCATGTGAACGTATCCTATGTTCTTTGAGACTCACATCCAACCTTACAGCCTTGTTCGCCCCTTTGAACTACCCATTTTTCCTTTTTTCCAACCCTTGTTCCGACAGACGGTTCTAAAGTTATTAATTTTTGAAGCAATTTCCGTAAATTGAACGATTTTCCATGTGAACACATCTTTATTGCTTCAGAACACTGATCTTAGGTGCCAACCCTACCCTACCCATTCCCGAAGCTGTTCCTTGTTCGTTTGCCTTTATTATTTGTTTTGCGATTTTTCCATGTGAACGTACCCTACGTTCATTGAGACTCACATCCAACCTTACAGCCTTGTTCGCCCCTTTGAACTACCCATTTTTCCTTTTTTCCAACCCTTGTTCCGACAGACGGTTCTAAAGTTATTAATTTTTGAAGCAATTTTCGTAAATTGAACGGTTTTCCATGTGAACATGTCTTTATTGCTTCAGAACACTGATCTTAGGCGCCAACCCTACCCTACCCATTCCTCTTGACATTTTTTCTTTTTACTCCGTGCCATTTCGATGCACGATTCATCTGCTATTAATTTTTGCGTGTTTTCAGATTCTTTTCGTGCTTATTTTTCACATTTTTCCATGTGAATATGCCCTATTTTCATCGGAATTCCAGTTTAACTTGACAGCCGTGTCCTGCTAGCCTTTCCCCCACTTTTTCCTTTTTCCTTCCCCCTCTTCTGGCTGTTGGATTTTTTGTTATTAATTTTTTCGAGTGTTTTCGGGTGTGTTTTTTGTGTTTTTCCCATGAGAACCCCTCCCAATTTCCCCCGAATTGAGTTTTGATGTGCCAGCCCTATGAATCCCTTTCTTTTAGATGTTTTTCCTTTTTATTGTCCTCTATTCCGGTTCATGAATCCTTCCATATTAATTTTCGAATCCCTTTTTGGGTCCGTTTTTAGGGTTTTTTCCATGTGAACGCATCTTATCTCAGTCAAAACCGTGTGTTGACATGATAGAGTTATTGGACACATTATTCTACACATTTTTCCTTCTTTCCATACTTCGTTTCAATGTGCAGATTTTTCGGTATTAATGCACGTATGTGTTTTTGGGTCTTTTTTTGTGTTTTTTCCATGTGAATCCCCTGATTTAGCTCCAGAACCCATGTCACATTTTTCCATCCTTTTCCTCTCGTCTCCTGACCCATTTTTCCTTTTTACGGTCTTTCGATCCGACGTCCGGTTTGGGTTTTATTAAATTTTCTTCTTTTTGGTCGTGTGGCCGCGTCTCTCGTGGCGTGTGTGAACGCGCTTGTTTTTGGTTTTCAGAGTCTCGGGATGCCCCCGTGACCTCGGCGCCTCATGTGTTGCCGTCCCCGCCCCGTCTGATCTCACTGATGTAAAATTTTTTACTTCCGCCCTGCGCATGCACGCGGGACGAGGGTGCGCTCACTTTTAAGAAACAAAACCAAATTAAACAACACAAAAAAAAAAAAACAAACAAACAAACACACAAACAATCAACCACACAACACCCTTAAACAAACACAAATTAAAGAAAAATAATACAATTTACAAAAAAAGAAAAAAACAACACAAGCAAAAAAAAGGAACAACAAAGACAAAAAAAAAACAAAAAAACAAAATAAACATCAAAATAAACAAAAAGAAAGAAAAAAGAGAAAAAAACAAAAAAAGAACAAAAAAAAACAAAAAAGAAAGAAAGAAAAAAAAAACCAACGTACTTGTGGGGTGCCTTTCTCCTCCCGTCCCTTCCTTTCCTCCTCTTCCCTGTGACTCGTGCCTCCCTTCCTTCCCTCCATGCGGCCGTCCTCTCCCCCGCTTCTCTCCTTCACGCTACCACCTCGCTCGTGCCCGCCACCCCTCCTCTTCTTCCCCGCCTTCCGCCTCCTTCCTCTCCTTCCGTGGCACGGCCTCCTCACCACCGGAGCGTCTCCTCGCCCACCGTGTCGTCTCCTCGCCTCCCTCCCCCCAACGCCTCCTCGCCACGCCTCGACCACCTCCTCCTTCTTGTGGGCCTCCCCACCTTCCTGCCCACCCCTTCTTTGGGCCCCCTGCCCCACCTAATTTCTCCCCCTCCCCCCCCATTTATCCCCCCCTCTCCACCTAATTTCACCCCTGCCCCCCCCCCCCCCCCCCCACATTTACCCCCCCACCTAATTTCCCTTCCCCCCCCCCTCCCCACCATATTTATCCCCCATCCTTCTTGCCCCCCACTATTTTTTCACCCCTACCACTTTTACCCCCTCTCCACCACTTTACCCTACCCCCCATTTCACCCCACTTCCCTCTATTTACCCCACCCACCCGTATCCCGTATTCCTGTGCTCGTGCCTTTGTGTGTACGTGTGTTCGCATGACGTCACGCGGGAGCCCTTCTCCTGTTGGGTGCCTGGTTCGTACACGACTTTGTGGGACTTTTCCAGCGGGTGTTCATGCGCGAGGATGCGCATTTGGACTTGTCCGTGCGATGGTGTGTTGCAAACAGCCGTTCACACACAGTCATCCTCCGTTGCTCACACGTAGCTCAAGTACCGACTTTTAATTTCAAAACCCGAAAAGCACATAAAAATAAATATACAACACAAAAAACCTTTAAAAATGTATTAAAATTCATTTAAAATCCAAATAAATTACAAAAAAATCCTTAAAAATTCCAACATTGCCAAAATCATTTGCACTATTTTCCAAAGTGGGAATTCAAGAAAATAAATTGCAAAAAATTCAAAACTTTAAAATTCTTTTAAAAATACATGCAAAATGAGGAAAATTCATTAAAAATTAGTAAAAATTCAAAAGTATTTCAAAAAAAAAAAACAAAAAATTTTACAAATCCCCTTGCCCCTTTTACCAATAATTTCTCAATTGAAAATGCTTCCATAAATGGCCAAAGTGTTATTTGAAGCCAAAACCCCACTTTTAATACCTCATATTATGAAAATTTATTTTAAATTTCAAAAATCAGCTGAAAAATCATGGATAAATTCAAACACATTGTTGACACTTATTGGATTGTTAAAATTCCACCCTTATAATTCACAACATATTCATGTGTCCTATATCCCATTTTAATCATTAGAACTTTTTTTAAAAAAAGGAAGAAAAAGAATAACAAACAAATAAACAAACAAAACAAAATACTATACAAAATACAAATACACCTAAATTATAATTTAAAAAATCCAAAAATAATAAAATAAAAAATAAAAATAAAGATAAAACAAAAACACTAAGATGCTTTATTTTTTCTAGTCAATGGTTTTTGCTTTTTTTATTGGATTCCTTGCATGTGGGACTACTCAGTGTGCCTTCAATCTCTTGCATACACACCCCTACCAGGTATTTATTTTTTGTGCTTTATTCATTTAGATCATCCCTTAACCACAGTTAATTATTAAAATGAACTTTATTCATCCACTTTTTCACGCACGCTTGCGCTAAACACACATTTTTCTAATAACTTAAAATCAACCAGCCGTTCACTTTGCACACGCTACGTGTGCTTTAGAGGCACTTTGATATTTAATAAAAAATGAACCACCCGTCACAAAAAAGCACGCGCTGGCAAAAAAGCGCTCCACATCACCATTAATTTTGAATTAATGAATTCACATTTAGAGACCCCAGTTTGGCTATTGAAGTCTGGGTTTCCTTTAAGCACAGCTTCACCCTAATAATTTGTAATTAAAATTTTAAGAAGGAACCGATGTTTTCTTATTAAGGTTTATAATCTAATAAAATTTCACCCATTGTTAATAATTTCTTAAAATGAACCCTACATTAAAACCATTTCCCATCACTGCACTTTTTCCCCCTTTTTAATAAACACGCTTCATGTGGGATGGACACGTAAAGTTCTCTTAGCTGAAATTGTTGGTCAAAGTTATGGTTAGCTCCTGATTAGATTTTTAAGATGTAATGGTTTATTTATGTGATACGATTACGGGTTCGGTTTGTAGTTTTTTTTCCTTTTTTGCTTGATACGGGGACTTGGGTGCTTATTTGTTACATCGCATGAAGTTTTCGGTCGCATATGTGTAGAGGTCATGCCGATTTTTTTCTAGGATGTGGGTTTTTTGGGGTGGTCAATTGGTTAGTTACATCTGTGTGTGTATTTCTTTTGATCGATTTCTTTTTTATCGCTATTTGGTTGTTTTGCAGGCATTCTTTGTGATTGTCTGTGTTTTGTGGTGTGTGTGTTTTCCATCTGAATGGTGCCTCATGCTCCTCCTCCTATCCAGTATGTCCCGTTGATCAGTAGGGATTATTCTTCCCTATTGGCTTTTAAGCCTATAGTGAAAGCAGGACTTGCAACCTTTGTGGCTGCTTCACTCCCATTGATTCCAGACAATCCCTCTCCATGTGTGATGAGTTTCTTGCATCATACAGTAAGAAATCGGGCTTGGTTCGTGGTGCTTCCATGGTATTGACACCCTTAGGGAAGGCTTTGTCTCTTCCCCACAAAGGAGAACCCATTGTTACAGCCAGACAATTATTCTCCAATGATGAGATTCTCAAGCTCTAACAGAATCAGACCAAAGAGGTTCTGGATATCAAGAAAGTGATTAACACTTCAGGAGTGCCTTTTTCCATGATCATTGATCCTCTCTGGAAGTTAGTCTGCCAATTCCTCCAAGATAGGTTTATGGCTGCCAAAACACCATCTCACTATTTGTCTAAAGAACTCTTCACACCTTCTCGAATGGCGTTAAAAGGGGTGGCCATTGATTGGAGTACTTACCTGCTTATGAAGATGGACCAACATTTTGTCAAAGTGACCAGAGGGAATGTCACAAATGTCACCTATGGTTCCTAATTATATGCTTTCTTGACATATTCCGGCCTTAAGAAGGGTGTGTTATCACCTCCTCCATCTGATCCAAATCCTCCCCCTCCACCTTCAGAGGATTTAGAACCCATTTATATTGAGATATTTGCAATCATACCTAGTAATCCCATATGCACAAAGAGGGAAGATTGCTACCCATCCAACAACTATAAAGCATTGTGCTTGACTACCACTTTTAATATGGAATGAATACAATGTCATGATTCTTTGCACTTTTAGTTATGTGTATTGTCGTTGTCAGTCATACACAAGATTGTGTTTATGAGTCCAAGTCTCAATCTTGGAACCTAATTCACTTGTGTAACAAACAGTGTCTTTGTCTCTATCATCATGAGTTCACTCTATGCCTACAAGCCGTCATAGCCATACTCTAGATCCGCACATCTTGACATGGTATCAGAGCCCAGTCGGTCATGGCATTGCTTCTCTAGCCTCTCTTGATTCCTCTCAACCTCTATCTAGCTCAGTGTGAGTGTATGACTCCAATTTCTCACTTGAACTCCATAGCCACTGTTTGGCAGCCATAGCCAGACAGGACATACAACACTTGGAGCTTCTATAACTTAGAATACAAGTCAAATTAGCTCACGCTTCCTTCTAAGGAATCATTCCTCACATCAGGGCATTTCATCCTGGCATGAGCAGCCTTGACATTGGCCTTCTCACTCCTCTTGGTACACTGAAGTTGCTGCCACTCTAATCTAAGCTCCCAACTCAGTTTCCAACAAGGATCCAAGTAAAATTTATCCATCAGCAGGGGGGACTCAAGTTGAAGAACAAGACAAGCATCAAGAGTCAAGTTAAACTCAAGCAACAAACATCAATTTTCAAACTAGTATCTTTTGATACTACATTGCCATTGCTTGTGTTTTTTGACACATAATAAGATAAACTCATTGTTAGTTGTGGGTACTAATTTCTGGTCATGTCAATGACAAGCAAGAAAATTTCTATGTGGATACACTTCATGAAGAGTAACATGTATCTTATGGCCCATTTACACTACATAGAAGATGTTACTCTCCCTACAAGAAGACATGGAGTTGGCTATATCCAAATGCCATCAGTGCATCCATTTGAAGACCTTGAAGACATGAAAGTGCAAAAGTTTGAAGACATTTCCGTTGTCTCAAAGATTGTACCTTTGCTTGAGGGGGACCATAAAGAAAAGAATCACATGACTAATGCAAGAAAAGTCCATGAAAATGATGACCATGAAGAAAAGATCAAAGAGAAAAAGAATAAGAACAAGAAGCAGAAATATCATGAAGACTCTGAAGCGACAAGCAAAGTGAATAGCAAGTACATGATCAAAAAGAGCAAGCTGGACTACTCCGACAAGAAGACCTATAATGAATTGAAGATCTATGTCAAGAGTAATGCTGAAAACTGCAAGGTCCTACCAATCCTTGATCCAATTTTTTACTAACTTCTTTAGCCTTGTAATGTCTAGCCTTAATGTCTTTACCATAAGCTTGTAAACTCCTCATGTAGCCTTGTACTATAGCCTCTGTAAGGCCCCTATTACATCCTCTGGATGACCATCATGTTTGTGGTACCTACACTTCGCCTTTTTTGTGATAGCCTCTGGTGTTTTGCCATGTTTATGGTGTGCCCACACTTTGCAGGTGTTACTTTCACTAAATCCTCTACACACTTTGTACTTTCTGATTGTGATTGAGGAGGGGTGTTGAGATATTTGCAATCACACCTAGTATAGCCTCTTTGTATGAGGTAGTCTGGGCTTAGGACATGCAGGCTGCAGTAATCCCATATGCACAGAGAGGGAAGATTGCTATCCATCCAACAACTATAAAGCATTGTACTTGACTACCACTTTTAACATGGAATGAATATAATGTCATGATGCTTTGTACTTTCAGTTAAGTGTCTTGTCGTTGTCACTCGTACACAAGATTGTGTTTATGAGTCCAAGTCTCAATCTTGGAACCTAATTCACTTGTGTAACAAATAGTATCTGTGTCTCTATCATCATGAGTTCACTCTATGCCTACAAGCTGCCATAGCCATGCTCTAGATCCGCACATCTCGACAATTGATATAGAGAATCTTGATTCCCCTCCTCCATTGGTCATTCAGCGGAAGCGCTTGAAGCGTGTGGTAGAGAAAACTCCCTCACTCATTCCTTCAGTCAGAGTTCCTGCTACTTCTGGCAGTGACCTCCCCGTCTACGTCACATGTAACAATCTATTCAGGGCACATAGAGAGGGTTATTTGGAAACATCAGTTCCTTCACTAAACAGTTTAGTGTCAGGAGATGCCATTCCATTCCTTTGTAATGACATCCAGAGTTCTATTGAACTCTCAGTGACAGCTTGTGTTCAACAGTTATATGCTTCTTTCTATGAAGAATTGATGCAATCCCAAGACCAATTACATAAGGCAACCACAGAGTTAGCCTCTGCTAAAGACACTCTTGCTAATCTGTTTAAGCAGATGGAGCAGTAGACCCAAATGATTGAGACCCAGAGAGAAGAAATATCTTCTTTGAAGATTCAGTTTAGCAGAAGCTCAGTGAGAGGTCACTAGAGTTTTGGAAGAGAAAGAGAGAATGTCCAAAGAAGCTCAAGAGTTTCAAACTCTTTTAGATATGAAATTGTCAGCTTTGTAGACTGCTCATACTACATTGGAATCACAAGCTTCCCAGATTAAGCAGTTGCAGGACCAACTGGCACAGTCACGGTCCATTCCTCCAAGCCCCATTATTCCTATGATTCCTTCTATATCTCAGCAGGACTTGGTAGTTCTCCAGAGACAGGCCACATTATGTCCGTTGTTTCAAGATAAAGTGGAAAGATTGTAGTCTAGGATGGATTTGTTATGGTCTACATTTGAGCACTTTCAAGAGTATGTTCCTCCAGAACATTCCTTCTTTGTCCACTATCGGTTGCAGAAGTTTGCCTTCTATATGAAGCTTTCAACGATGGATCTTCCTCTTCCAGAGGATGGTTGGAGTGGGGTTTGATCTCCTAATTTGCTGACAGAAGTTGTCCGTATGGTCTTTGAAGATTCTGTGACAACGAATACCATGTTGCTATCTTACATGTATCTACGAGGCGATCTGTTGATTTCAGATTATGTAGATCTAGCTTGGTATGTGGGGGATGTGGTCTTACAAGCTACCTTATATGTCAACTATTTGGAGTTGAGGATAGATGACATGTTCTAGTGTTATTCTTCTAAAGTGGCTACTTTCCTTGACACTTTATGGCATTCAATGATTGATTCTGTGATCCTGAATCAATGCCGGAATACATCTTATACTTATGTGCAGAGCACTGACCAACTAAGGGTGGATCTCCTAGCTTATCTTTCCAAGAACCATCCATGTGATTCATCCTTCTTTGATGCCTACCATAGACGATTTGTTTTAGGTCCTTCTATTCCTAGCCTATTGTATTACCAGCAAATGGCCCATCGCTATGATACTTATTTTTCCCTTTATCAATCCAACTCAGTAACTATCTTACCTCTCCTTTTCCAACCTCAAGTTTTTCCTCAAATTCCAATTTTTACCTATTGTTCTTTCATTGAAGATCGAGTTTTTTTCGCTTCTCCACCATGCCCTTCTCCATCTATTCATATACCTTCTACTTTTCCTACTTATCAATTGACACATTTCCTAACTGATTCACTTAAATTTTCAGCCACTCCTTCTTTAGCTTATTCCTCTTTTTATGATTTTGCCTATCCATCTCTTCATCCTCTTTTACTTATTCCACTTCCATCTCCTGCCACTCCTCTTTCTCAACCCCCTCAGTTGGTTAGTGGGTATGAAGGATTTGATGAGCAAATTCCAAGAAGAAGAGGATGGAGCTCGACTGATTCTCTCACAGGACCACAGACTAACTGGCCATTAATTCCAGGGGACTGGACAACTACTAGTCAAGCATATCAGAATTACCTCCATTTTTCTCACCAATATTCACAATCTCTAGATCCTTCAGTGAGATTGATAGCTCATTTTGCTTGGTATCTAGCATATATGCATAGGCATTCCCATAACGATCAAAAGGCCATTCCAAAGCGTTGTTATGAATGTCAACGTGAACATTGATTCCCAAAAGTTGGATGTCCTATATTCATGCCCTATGTCCACCTAGCAGATACCTTGTTTTGCTAGAAAGAATGTGCTACCTTCAGTTCTTTCAAAATCCTCCCAAGACATTTGTGGATGAGTCCTTCTCCATGGATCGTTTTCGAAATCACCAAGTCTTCAAAAGGGATCACCTTCATTGATGCCTTTGCAATGTATTTTGGATGATTCTTAATGATATATAACTCTTTTTGGAGGTGTCATTCAGATGGTTGTGTTTGTGTGTGTTGTAATAATTTGTATGTGATGAGTTCGTGCTAGTTGAATAATTTGTTCGAGAGCTCTTTTAAAATATTAATGGTGGATGGAAAGCCTATAATGGAACACTGAAGAAGAACCTCTTATATCCTTTACAAATTTGTTATGACTTTTAATTGTTTATCAGATGTGTTAACCAATAACAAAGTTTTCCTTTAGTAGTATTCTCTAGAGAAACAGGTGATAAGTTGGGGTCGTGGTTTGGAGTGATTATTGAAGATACTGAAGAAGATTAAAATTGAGCTCTTTAGTGAACTTATATTCTTCTTTTCCTTAGGTCGTGAGGACGCTTCCTTTCTAAGTGCAGGGATATGTTGAGTGGAAAAAGACAAAAATTTTGACTGATTTTTGTTGTTTTTGAGGTCTGAGTGATTGATTTTGGATGGATTTAGAATGATGTATGATTGTTAATGGAAGTGTTTGAGAGTATTTTGGACGATATTGATTATGATTTGGAAGCTCATGATTATTTTTAGTGGAGATATGAAGCGCTTTGATGTTCTGATACGTTATGTTGAGGTTCTAATTGGTTATGATACCTTCTATATAAGGTTCTGTTTTGTTTTGATTTTCTTCTGTATGAAGCATGGATTGATGTTGATTGATGAATGTTGAAATATTTTCGAGGTTTATTGAATAGTTTTTGATATTTTGAAATGGTTTTAGTATGAATTATGAGGATTTGATGTTCTGTGATGAACTTGTGTAACCCTTTATAAACCTTCTATAGAGCCTCTGTCTCTGCTCTATATCTGTTCTGTATCCGCTCTAGTCCTGTTCTGTACTGTTCTGTAGATCTTCTATAAGTGTTCTGTAGAATGTATGTGTGACTTTGGGAAGGTTTTCTAACTTTTGGAAAGGATGAATCTAAGTTCAAAAGAGCTAAAACAAATGGAAGAAGCAGCTGCTAAAGACTAAAGAGAAGACTAGAGTGATAGCGACAGTAGTGAGCTATGAAGAGACACTATAGTGGCTATGCTGCCTCTTCACATCAAACATACCTCTTGGGAGGTGTATCCACAACCTAAGAAGGATTATTGAGAGTCGTTATTAGAGTATTATAGTGAGGAGATGATGTATTATTGAGAGAGAGAGAGAGAGAGAGAGAGAGAGAGAGAGAGAGAGAGAGAGAGAGAGAGAGAGAGAGAGAGAGAGTCAGAGATAGCCAATTCTATCAAAACAGTGTAACTGTATATGAGAGATTGAGAGAGAAAACTATGAAGACATTGAAGATGAATACTATGTGATTGATTTCCATTCAAAAACGGTGTATTCTTTTATGTTCCTTGTTCTATTTATGGATTCTATGAAGATGTTGAAGATTATGGTTGATTCTATCAAATCCGTGGGAGATATCTACTATGATGTTGCATGAAGAATTGCTGTTTTTTTTGTTTTGGTTATAAAAAGAATGAAATAAAAGCTTGTTGATGTTATAAGATAGATTTTCTTGCAGTAGAATCCCCTTTTCCTTGGTGTCTCTCTTGGGGCTCCATGGTTACAAAGGAAAAACAACATTAGGTGCTATTAGTTTCTTATTGATTAGCTTTTTTTCATTGGATAATATTCCATAAAGCAATTACATATTGAATATGCAATCATCATCAAGACAAGTGTATCATGAGATATTCAAAAAATTAGGTCATTGATTCAATATTCAAATGAATACAAGACTGATGATGACAACTCATAAAACTACATGGAACTAAAAGAGGAGACTCCAAAACAAACATGAAAATATATATACAAAAATTATAAAATCCAAGTTTACACAAAGGATGAGACATATATCTAAGGAATGCTACATAATAAGAGCTTGCATGGATCACATGGCCAAAAAAAGAAATGAGGTGCGTTCCACAAATCCAAGGGCATGCTATAGCTCCTTGTCATCCGAAAGCTCGTCTTGATGGAATGAAGTGTCAAATGGACTCTGCAATATAAATAACTAGAGATAAATCTACAATACGTAATGCATCACAAAAAGACTAATGTATGTAAATAAGACTTAGGCTTGATTTATTGAACTGTCGTGTATATACAATCTATCGATGAGTGCACAAGGAACTTTTAATAATTTCCTACATAGGAAAAAAAACAGAATTCCCTATCAATTTCCTAGTAAAAAATACACATAAATAGGGAAAGTAAATTGTAGGAATAATGGAACATTTCCTAGTTGGAGAAACTAGGGAATCACTTAGAAAATTTCCTATATAGGAAAATTTCCCTACATAGGAAAAAACGTGATCTCCCTACATAGGAAAATTTCCCTATGTAGGAAAAAATAACATTTCCTATATAAAAAATTTATGATTCTCTCCTTTCTCTAACTAGGAAATGTTTCATTTTTCCTATGATTTACTTTTCCTACTTGTGTGTGTGTTTAACTAGGGAATTAATAGGGAATCCTCTTTTTTTTCTTTTCTATGTAAGAAAATTTTCATGTGTGGGGATTTTCCAACACATGTAAATTTTACTATATCTCCCTACATAGGAAAAATTTCCTACTTATTATAGTTTTCTTATGTAGAAATTTTCTTATATAATTCTAGTTTTTCTCTAACTTAGATATATTATATTTTTCCTAGTTTGCACATGCCTACTTTGTCTATTTTTAAGTAGAAAAATAAATATAAAATTCTCAACCAAAAAACTACATGGAAATTATTTAGTTAATTTCAAAGAGGACATAGTACCACCTAAGTAGAAATCCTTATAACACCTAAGTTTCCATCCCATGTGTTGGATAGTTGCACTAACAATTTGCCTAAGCTTGGAGCAAACATATTGTCTATACCAGTTTGAGAAGGCATCCTCCCAACAATATCACCAAATAAAATTTGAAGCATCTTGTCCTGAAACTCAACCGAAGCTTGATGTTCAAACCAAAGTGCTTGCATTTGAATTAATCTTTGAATGATTCTATCAAACAAAGATGGCTCAATATCATCCATCTCATTCTCATCTCCTTCACATTCGTCCAAGCTATCAATCTCATTTGAGGACTCATTATGGGCTTCGTTATCCATCTCGATGTCACACCCTTCTAAAATGTCCTCCAATAATAAATCACGAGGTTCATGTAGACCTAGATGGGTTGTAAGACTCTCAAATCTCTTCTCAATTTTTTGGTATCGTGCATAAGTTGAAGGAGGAACCAAACTTCCACCACCACAATATGTTTTGCATCTACACCATATGCGTTTACATCTAGGCAATGATTGGGATGATATATGACTTCCAACAGGATTGTCTTCACTCATAGTAGCACTGTCTCTCAAAGAGTTTTGACTAGTTTCATAAGCTACTACTGATGGATGCATATTACCATTCATATCCTAACGACTATATGTGCATAATATGTTTGTATTGTAACATCTTGATAGACAAGAGATGAATGTCTACACTTATAATTGCACTGACATCTCATGATACAATTCATTATAAATACCTCAAATATAAAAAAGCTAATCAGTCCATATAGTCAATATGAGATTTATAACTAGAGATGCAAAATTGCAATTGTATACTGTGGACGATTTGAGATATTAAGCCAAACTCAAAAAGAAAGGTTTGTTAAGAATCGCATGATGGGGGGATTTGCTTGAGCTGCTGCGCCAAACACACAATGTATACACGAGAGGAAGCTCACTCAAGAACACAAGAAGAGAGATGGAGGCCAAAACGTTTTTTTGCTGATTTTTCTTCTTCTTCCACACACTATACAATGTACACTAAGTACAGATAAGATACAACATAAAGGAAAGTGGCCTTCAAAGTCAAACAGTGCATAACTAACCCTACTAATCGGCTGGCGCTATATCTTTGCCAGCTGTAGGTAGGTGCAACAAACTAAATATAATAATTGATAAGTCAGTTGGCCATGTGAGTGTCATAATGACCACCAATGTGCTAAGTGTAGACGTGCGGACCCATCATTTTAAGGTTTCTTACTTTTCTTTCATGCATAGATATGGTCAAGATTTCTTTCTTTTTTTACATTTTCTTGTCTCTTCTTGTGGGAGGAGCTGTGTGTGTGTGTGATAGAGGAAATGAATAATGGAGGTTTCTTTCCTATTATCTAACTCTACTTGTACAAATTTGAGAGAGAGAGAGAGAGAGAGAGAGAGAGAGAGAGAGAGAGAGAGAGAGAGAGAGTGTGTGTGTGTGTGTGTGATGCAAAGAAATACAAAAGTTAACATTTTTCTTATTTTGTTCTCTTCGATACATATAAATAGAGCTTGCATTTGTGCCACACACACATACACACACACACACACACACAAATAACAACAAAGCGAGAACATAGATGCAATGGATGACATGCATTAGCAAGCATTTTTATCAATATATTTAATATAGCATTAAAGGTCACAATGAATATAAAAGTGTTTAAATGTATTTAGACACATCTATAATCATTTATTAATATGCATTCTAAATGTGCTTATAAATGCAACAAGAAATGTGAAAAAATAAAATTTTCTATTGCATCAAATTTGGGCTTTCTCTTTCCAAAACTAAAAACACACAATAAAACATGAGAGAGAGAGAGAGAGAGAGAGAGAGAGAGAGAGAGAGAGAGAGAGAGAGAGAGAGAGAGATCCAAGGTGTAAGTTAGAAGAGCTTAGATCAAAGGTGCAAGAGCTCTCATGGTGCTAGGTAAAACTCCTTTAGGAAAGATCCAAGATATGGCCTCTCTTTTTTGGTTTGCTAATCTGTGTTTTGCATAATATCTATTTATTTATTTTAGATCTTATGGTATTAGGATTTCTATTCTCCTTGTTTTTGTTTTCTTTCTAAATATTCACATATAGATAATAGCTATAGGTGTGTTAATTGTAGCGGATAATTCTAATGTAAACACATCTATAGTTGCAATCGTAGATAGTTTCTTTTTGCAATACACTACAAGATATAGGCCTTATACCGGCGTTAAAAGCGACGAAAATGTTAATAAAGAAATTTGCCCCCATCGTCGTAAAAAGCATCGTTATTGGCGACGCCATAGAACAATTGGTATTAGCGTCGTTATTTGCGTCGGTATCATCGTTGCAATTACCGACGAAAATAACAACACTAATAACGATTTTTTGCTCGTCTTGGGTATATATGTGTCCAAGTATGAAGGGAGCTTTTAGGGTGAAAGCATCTGCAATTGCAGATGTATCAAAGCACTGGAAGGGTAAAATTTTAGCTCTCAGACAAAGGAAAGTTGATTCTCACCTTGTAACAGAGGCGTTTGTACAACATGTATTCATGCAAAAACAAATACACATTGCGCCCCACTGTGCCCTTTCAACGAAACATTGCAAACAGTAAGTATTTGCAACTCATTGAGAATGAGAACTTTCATGATACCTATGTAACAACTTGTCTTGTATTTACAGAAGTATACCCTTCGAATTACTGTGAGTGGCAAAATGTTGAGAGTTTCACTGGTTCTTTTAAGTGCTACCACCTCGAAATTGGTAGATTGCTCTTTGAGGGGCATACAGCTAAGCAACTCGCAGAGGACCTTGTTTTTTTCTATGACTCCAAGTACATATTATCCAAGGGGAGTCCAGAATATGGAACCCTTGAGTATATGCACGTATCAAATCTCAATAGCATAGAATGGCTATTGTGTAGTGCTGCACTGTGTCGTGCTGCTGCGCATCCGAGGTGTGGAATCCACCAAAAAGTTTGTGTGTGTGACATTCGTGTTTCATGTATACCTAGTCGTTGTGTTTGCATTTTGTTCTACATGTGGCTTGCGTGTTTGTGTGTGTATGAACCCTAGCTTTCCCGTAAGTGTGTTTCTAGTTATCGTCTCAAACCCATGTGTGTGCTGGGACTTCGTTCCATTGTAAATAATATTAATTGTGTGTATTTATCTCTACCTCTGTGTGAATGAATGCTTGTGCTTGTAAAAAATGTTGAAAAACCCGATGCCAAGAAGCTTGAATAAAGCTACCAAGGAGTGTTAAATAAGTCGTCTAGGATAAAGAAATCCACAGGAGAACTCGAATTCCAAAGACGAGACACATCACGTGTGGCCGAGATTAAAAACTGTGCTTGGAAAACTCTTAAGGTGTGAAAGACCATGGAGTGAAAATGTGAAAGAGGTTAAGTTCTAAACCAGTTTAAATGGGACCTAGTATGAAAAGAGCTTAAAATTATCATTGCTAATGATTGTATGCTAAATCTTATGATTAGCTTGAAAGCTAATTGAAATTGTTTGCGACGAAAAGAAGACGAAATGCCGAAAACTGCAAGCTCCCCAAAAGCAACCAGGCCAAAAATCTTGGAGACAGGATGGAGGCGAAAGCTTGCGCCATTAAATCTGGATGCTTAGTGAAAGCTAAGAAAAAGCTTAGCTATGAAAAGCTTTTTGGGAAAAGCATCAAAGCAGGTCGTCAGAATGCAACTCCAAAATCTGCGGAGTTCAAGATACTATTCAGACTGACAGAGTGGAACGCAACCAAAGGCTTACTAATGTGGACGAATCTAGATACTCATATGGTGCAAGAGGAGGATCTGGAGGCTATGCACAGTGCATTTTCCAATACACAGCTCGTGTTTTGTTTGGGAAGGAGCTATCTGGTCCTTCGAACTTCATGACATTACGAAATTCTTACTTCAGGGAGTTAACTTTGGAGGTTGAAGGAGAGGTGGTGCTATGCTTTGCATGTTGCTATGGTTTCCGCAATATTCAGAACCTTGTCCGAAAGCTGAAAGCACGGAAGTGCGAATACCAATTTGTTGAAGTCATGGCATGTCCTTTAGGCTGTTTGGATGGGGGGGGTGCAATTTGTATAACGCAGAGATTATGCTTGGATTTTAAAAGCATTGAGTTGGAGAAGGAGTTTATGGGTGGCCTAAGCCCAGAGGCCGCTCGGGTTTCTTCTTCTTGTACCTTGTATTAGTTATTGGCAAAAATAAAACAGAGCCTTGGCATCATTTTCTCCTCTTGCTTATTCGCTTGATTGATCTTCTATCTTGAAATTCGTCAAGGTCCTTTGTGGACGTGACTTTGTTTTCGAAAACCCTTTGACATCTTTGATGAACCCGACATGAAAGCGCCGCATTTAAAAATTTTAGGATGGGAGATACTTTAGCATCAACTTTAGCCCCTTCTACAATTCCTACTTTGTCCTCTACTTTGACTCCGTCATCAACTTCTGCTCAAGTACTTCTACAAATGATTTAAAGCAGATTTTGTAGAATATGTCTATGTATATGCAACTTCAAAATCAAAAGATACAATTGTATATGCAGCGGCAGCAGTAGTTACATCAACAACAGTTGTCTTAGCAAAGGCAACTACATTCGGAGCAAAAGAATGCAATCACCGCAACTAAGGCGATTGAAGCAGTTGAAAATGAAAAGAAGCTGTTCAATGGCCATCATGTATCAGCTTATTTGAAGTCGTATGAGATTAAGATGGGATTTTTTTAAGTACCAACAGGACTTATGAGAAAATATTTTCTTCGCCTTGTCACACCCACCTTGAGGGTAAAAGTGACTGATCTTTTCCTTCAAAATTCACATTGGCAAGATTTTAAGAAGGCCCTGAAAGAGGAGTATTTTCTTAAAGACTTTGGGATGGCTACACAGTGGTCATTCCGAGAGTGGGTCTACATGCCAAACAAAGGTCTAGCTACTTCAGAATTGATACGAGAATTTGAAGAGAGGTATAGTTAGCTTGATGCCGCTGAAGAAAGAGCATTGGATATTGAGAAAGTTGAGCTTTTCTTACAAGCTGCAGATCCTGCTCTTCAGGAAGAATTAGGAGAGCTTCTTGAGGATCACATGAAGCCTATGGGTCTTAAAACAGATTGTAGGACGCTCAGGATGCGGTCTCGACTTTGACCAAGAGGCGGATATGGAAGACCCGACTACTACTGAATGGATCTATGATTCCAACGTCGTCTTCTACTCCTATGTCTGCTTCTACCCCTATCATTACTTCTCTTGCTCAGCCAGTTACTTGGCCTACAATGCCTACTGTTTCTAATCCTTCCATTCCTTCTGTTCCTAGACTGATGCCGGGTCCTTCTGCTCCGAAATCATCCGCTCCTTTGGTTCCTTCCTCTCTTGATGACATAATCAAAGGCATAACAGATTTGACACTGGAGTCAGTTAAAGCAAAATTGGTGGAAAAATTAAAAGAGCAGTTTGCCTCGACCGTGCCTACTATTTCTTTTAGTGCTCCTAGTGCACCTAGGAGAGATCGAAGATGTATTTGGTGTGATAGTATGGACCATTAGCATTGCAGGGATTGCGAATCTTTTCAATATGCAAGGAGAAACAATTTAGTATTTTGGGGATAAGATGGCAAGATCTGGTTGACTGAAACAGGAGCTCCACTTGCTACCAATTTTGGGAAAGGTGGAATGAAGAAATTAATGGATGACATGGCTGTGCGTACTTCTTATGTGGCAGCTAGAGGAGATGCCTTTGGATATGGAGTCCAGATTGAGAAAGGGTCAGAGAGTCAGTCACCATTATGGACTATGCTATAGAGACGGCAAACAAGGGAAAAATCCAATAGACTATTTTGTCTAGTGCAGGTTCTAGCATCAGATCTGAGACAGGTTGGGATTTGCCTATTGACAGGTACACTATTTATGCCTACTTGGCTAAATCTCAGAGAGTAGATGTACTTATTGAGGAGAAGTGTAAGAGAGATGAAGAGAATCCAAATGCAGCTAAAAAGACTAGAGAGAGTGTGTTTGTTACTCCACCTACTGCAGGGCCGTCTTCAAGACCAAGGCCATAACGACAAATGGAGGATGCTCAAAAGAAAGAAAAGAGGCAGGAACCTAGATAGAGAAAGCAGCCAGGATTTAGATTAATGTCCGATATTGAGACATCTACGGACATGAAGAAAATCTTTAATGACAAGATACTTGGCAGTGAAGCGACTTTTACTATTTCTGAGGTTTTGGGCATCTCAAAAAGAGAGTTTCAAGATCAATTCCAAGAAGTCCTGAAGAGAAAAAGACATACATTGCTTACTACTGATACACAGGGAGTTTTGATTGAGGAGTTGGATGAGGATGAGGATGAGGTTATGGTTGAGAATGCTTCTGTTTTTCTGCAGATAGAGAAGAGGGTTCAGCCTATGCATTATGCTGAAACTGATGAGCCTATCTTGGTACCATGCAGTCACTTTTTGCGGAGTCATTGGGCTAGGGCAACTACAGAAACAATGATAAAAATTGGAGAGAAATAGGTGCCTTATGTTGCTTTGGTGGATCATGGTTTAGAGATTAATCTCATAGTTCACAGAGTTTATGAAAGTAACAGATGGCCTATGGATGCAGAGCATGAGTGGCGTATGAGAGCCGCCAACAACACTACAGGTGATTTGTATGCTGCCTGTCCCAGTGTTAGGATTTCTATTGGAGATGTAGAGGAGGATTTCCATTTCTTTGTGCAGGATTCATGCTCTTACCCCATAATCCTAGGACAACCATTCATCACAAAGACGCACATGGAGATGAAAGTAATGGATGGTGGGTTTGCTTATGCACGGATTCACAGTAAAGATGGTATGAGAGCAGTCCAGTTTATGATTGTGTGTAAATCATGCTAGAAACAGGGATACTCTTCGAGATGCCTTTGCCCACTGCAAGGGATTCAGATTTTCATTAGGTACCGATGTCCCGTGAGACGACGGTGGTACAGAGCAGAGGAGATTGGAGTTCCCGCCTCCTGGTAGCAGTGTTTTCTCCTCCAATTTTGTGGAATTTTAGTAAACAGTTCAATGAGTTATCAGAAGATTTCTAAGTTGCCTAGAGCTACAAGGCAGTACATATGTAGGAATGAGAAAGATTTGAAAAATACAGGTATTTTAGAGGATGATAAGTATATAGACGGGATGTATGATAGTATGGTTTGTGCAGATACGATGACAGAGATGGAAAATATGCTGAAAGCTGATATGCAGAGTCGTCCCAGTAATGTATCAGTACAGTCCCTGGACATGTTTCATGAAATTTCAGATTTTGTGTCACAGATAGAGTCAGAGGCTGAGGTGACTCAGCAAAAAGTGTTGAGTGCTGAAGAAATTCAGCAAACAGAGTTTTCGGCTGATTATGATCAGCCTACAGAGACACAGAGGGCTGAAAACTTTCAGCCAATAGAGTTTACTGCTGAAATATTTCAGCATCCAGAGTTTAGGGCTATTCCTATGCAGTCCATAGAGTAGAGGGCTGAGGATATTCAGCCACCACCAGAGGGCAGAATTGTTGATTTACAGCAAGATTTGAGTAGTGTAGAGGATCAGAATGAAGCTAGGGTTGACAAAAAATACAAGACTGTGGATAAGAAGGTGAAGCCTGTAGCTGGACCGCTTCCACCTAACAGTGATTAGCAAATAGATAGGGCTACCAAGCAGCCAATTTTGAGAAACCCAAAGCATATAGGCCATAAATTTTCAGCAAAGACTCTTACTGAATTAAAAATTGGAAATGGTGATTTCTTGCTATCCTCAGAGAAGCAGTGCTTTCAGGATATGCTTGAGCGACATGGAAGGGGGTTTGCTTTCTTCTCGCATGAGATTGGATGTGTGAATCCAGATATTGTTGCCCCTATGGTGATCTTTACTATCCCTCATATTCCCTGGAACCTCCGACCTATTCCAGTGCCTAGGGCACACCTACCGAAGCTAGTTGACTTGCTGAATGAGAAAATCAGGATGGGAATCCTAGAGCCGTCATCTTTGCCATACTCAAATAGGTGGTTTATGGTTCCAAAGAAGAATGATACTCTCCGATTTATACATGACATGCAGCCTATAAACATAGTTACTATTAGGAATGTTGGTATAGGTCCAGTTGTGGATGAGTTTGCAGAAGCATTTGCTGGACGTGCCATCTATTATTTAGGTGACTTGTATTCGGGATATGATCAGTTTCAACTGGCCTTGGAAAGTAGGGACCTAACCACTATGAGAACTCCTATTGGGCTTGTCAGGATGTGTACCTTGCCTCAGGGTGCCACTAATTCTGTTGTGCATATGAAGAATGCCATGCATAAGGTCCTTCGCGAGTACATACCTCAGCTTACCATGCCTTTCTTGGATGATATGCCCATTAAGGGGTGTGCAAAAGAAGAGAAGAATGAGAGTCTAAATGAGTAGGGATGCACATACTTTGTGGTTGATCATATTGCAGCTTGTGAAAAGATTTTGTCTAGGTTAGAAAAAGTGAACTTGACACTATCAGGGCAGAAATATGTTTTTGGAGTAAATGAGGTCGTCATTGTTGGACATATGTGTGGGTATTATGGCAAGAAACCTTCACTTGCGAAGGTGGATGCTATAGGAAAGATCACAAAGTATTGTTCTACCACTTCAGAGGTACGGAGATTCATTGGAGCCTGTGTGTTTTACATTATTTGGATACCCCATTTTGCACACATAGCAGATTGTTTATATCAGCTACTTCGAAAGGGATAGAAATTTTATTGGGATGAGAGCCATACTAGAGCCATGCAGAAATTGAAGAAGTTATTGCAGATTGCTCCTACTCTCATGAAAGTGGATTATAATTGTGGAAAGCCTATTATATTGACAGTTGACACTAGTCCAATTGGCATAGGTTGGGTTGTGGGTCAAGATGATGCAGATGGAAACATGTACGCTATTCGGTTTGGGGCGAAAGTCCTAAACGAGAGACAGAGGAGGTATCGACAAATCAAGAGGGAATTACTGGGGGTTGTTACGGCTCTCAAATGCAACAAGGAGTATTTTATTGAGGCCCGAGTTGTGTTAGAGACAGATTGCTTGCCATTGATAGGTATGATTATGAGTTGCTCTACTCCGGACATAGCTATGCTCAGATGGATTGCATACATCAAGCCATTAAATCCAGAATTTAAACACATAGCAAGGAAGGATAATCCAGTGGTGGATATGCTGTCTAGAGCCAGATATGATGATGAGGAGACACTACTTGCAAAAGAGGATGATGCAGAAATTTCAGCTGCTATGGTTGATCATGTTTACCATGTCTATGATATTGTGGCTTTCATAGAAGAACTCTATGCTGGAGATTGGTTGTAGATTGGCAAGTACCTTAGTACACTAAGAAAAAGAGATGAATGGATAGATTAAGAGTTCAAGAAGATCAGGAGAAAAGCCTATGGTTATTTTCTCAAGGACAGATTTCTTTGAAAGCACCCGAAGAAAAGAGGTGGATTACCCTTGTGGGTTGTCTATGATAAAAAGACGCAGTTACAGGTGATGAGAGAGTTTCTTGAGAGTCCTTGGGCTAGTCATAGAGGAGTGTGGGCTACTTATGAGAAAATCAAAGAAAAATATTGGTGGAAAGGCATGTACAGAGATGTTTCTCGCTTTGTAGAGACTTGCAGAGACTATCAAATGTATTCCGTAGTGCGTCATCAAGACGAGCTTCACTCGACCTATCCGCTATGCATTCATTATAAGTGGATAGTTAACTTGGTTACTATACCGATGGGTCTATGGCAGATGAGATATATTGTATTGGCTAGAGAGGATCTTACCAATGATGTTGAGGGCAGACCTTTGAGAATGAAGACCACTAGTGCAGTGTGTAAGTTCTTATTTGAAGAAATTTTTTACAGGTATGGCTGTGTGGGTAAGATCACTACAGATTGCGGTGAATTAGATGAAGATGAAGCTAGGGAGTTTTTCTCTCAACTACTAATCAAGTTGGCTCTAACCATAGCATACAATCCAAAGGGAAATGGAAAGAGTGAAAGAGGGCATCCACACCGATAGAGAAAGCATTAGCCAAAGCATGCAGAGGATGGATTGGAGAATGGCCGAGACTTCTACCATTTGCTTTGTGGGCTGATCGTACGACTCACAGTGTTATCACAAGATATATGCCCACAGAGTTGATGTATGGCCAGAAACCAGTTATGCCGACTGAGACTTATGCTTTGACTTGGTCAGTTTTACCTTGGCAGGAGGATTTGACAAGAGAGGAGCTCTTAGCTCTTCAGATCCGGCAGTTGGAGAGAATACTAGTGGATATTCAACTAGCTATTGACAGGTTGAAGGTTGCTAGACTTAGAAATAAGGACATGTTTGACAAATAGCATTGCTTGCGGCCTAGAGCAATACAAGAGGGAGACTGGGTATTAGTCTTTGATAACAGCCTTGAAAATCAACATACTGCACTTCGAAAGATGGTGAAAATATGGTTTGGGCCATACATAGTTAGACATGTCTTTGACAATGCAACATATGAGCTGATAGTATTGGATCGGACAGTGCTTAGAGTGCCCATTGCAAGAAAAAGAATCAAGATTTTCAAGAAAAGAGATGAGGAGGATTATGCATTGGAAGAATTTGCAAGAGAAGAGCAATGAGAAGAAACTCTAGTGGAAGAGACAGATGATATGTCAGATAACCTTGTTGATATACCGGAAATAGAAGACGAAGAGATTGATCTATTCGTGGATCTTGACGACAATGATCATGGGTAGTTGGCCCATCCGGAGGATGAGCAGGATCAGAGGGGGTGAATGTTGTGCTGCTATGCATCCGAGGTGTGGAATCCACCAAAAAGTTTGTGTGTGCGACATTCGTGTTTCGTGTATACCTAGTCGTTGTATTTGCATTTTGTTCTGCGTATGGCTTGCGTGTTTGTGTGTGTATGAACCCTAGCTTTCCCGTAAGTGTGTTCCCACTCAAACCCGTGTGTGTGCTGGGACTTCGTTCCATTGTAAATAATATTATATGTGTGCATTTATCTCTGTGTGTGTGTGAATGAATGCTTGTGTGTGTGTGCGTGTCAAAAATATTGAAAAACCCGATGCCAGGAAGCTTGAATAAAAGTACCAATGAGTCTTAAATAAGCCGCCAAGGATAAAGAAATCCACAGGAGAACTCGAATTCCAAAGACGAGACACATTATGTGTGGTCGAGATTAAGAATTGTGCTTGGAGAACTCTTAAGGTGTGAAAGACTACTTACAATAACTAGATCATGGAGTGCAAATGTGAAAGAGGTTAAGTGCTAAACCAGTTTAAATGGGACCTAGTATGAAAAGAGCTTAAAATTATCATTGCTAATGATTGTATGCTAAATCTTATGATTAGCTTGAAAGCTAATTGAAATTGACTGCGACGAAAAGAAGACGAAACGCTAAAAACTTCAAGCTCCCCAAAAGCAACCAAGCCGAAAATCTTAGCGACAGGATGGAGGCGAAAGCTTGCGCCATTAAATCTAGATGCTTAGTGAAAGCTAAGAAAAAGCTTAGCTACGAAAAGCTTTTTGGGAAAAGCATCAAAGCAGGTCGTCAGAATGCAACTCCAAAATCTACGGAGTTCAAGACACTATTAAGACTGACAGAGTGGAACGCAACCAAAGGCTTACTAATGTGGACGAATCTGGATACTTATATGGTGCAAGAGGAGGATCTGGAGGCTATGCTGAGTGCATTTTTCGATACGCAGCTCGTGTTTTGTTTGGAAAGGAGCTATCTGGTCCTTCGAACTTCAGGACATTATGAAATTCTGACTTTAGGGAGTTAACTTTGGAGGTTGATGGAGAGGTGGTGCTATGCTTTGCATGTTGCTATGGTTTCCGCAATATTCAGAACCTTGTCCGGAAGCTAAAAGCAGGGAAGTGAGAATACCAATTTATTGAATTCATGGCATGTCCTTCAGGTTGTTTGGCTGGGAGGGGAAATTTGTATAACACAGAGATTATGCTTGGATTTTAAAAGCATTGAGTTGGAGAAGGAGTTTATGGGTGGCCTAAGCCTAGAGGCCGCTCGGGTTTCTTCTTCTTGTACCTTGTATTAGTTATTGGCAGAAATAAAATAGAGTCTTGGTATCATTTTATCGTCTTTCTTATTCGCTTGATTGATCTTCTATCCTGAAATTCGTTAAGGTCCTCTGTGGAAGCAACTTTGTTTTCGAAAACCCTTCGACAGCTGGCTCAAATAATGTACATCTAAGCTGGTTCATACCGATTGCAATTTTTGCACACATGTTCAAGGAATGTAAGGGTTTGAGATGTACCAAAAGCACGTACATCATAAAAAATACATCAGAGGACTATGTAACAAGGATTCTAGGTAAAACTTGGACATAAAAAATAACTCACAATCCTGACACAGTGGAGTGTCGAGTCACAACAAGGGACATGGCTTTTAGGTAAAACTTTTCTCTCTTAGTTGACTATTATCTTACTTTGGGATGAATCGGCTAACTTTCCTTTCCAATTACAGGTACTTTGTCACACGACAAACTTTATGCCTAGTGCTCAAGTATCGTAGATGGAGGATGCTCAAGGGTAAATGGTTGTGCCTTGATCAAGACATGCATGAAAGTGCAACTGTGGATGTTACTGTCATTTGTGAGGGCCGCGAGCCCCAAGTGTTGCAAATGGAGGATGATTGGCCCTTGAGTATAATGTGCTAGGAAATTACAATGTTAATGTAGAATCCACCTGTTAGCGTCTATTTTAAACTAGATGGTACGAAAATTTGAAGCCGAGTTGAGGATATTGTTACCAGCGGAAAGTGTGTGGCTCCACATATTTTAGAAATTGTAGAGTCTCCCTAAAAATCCCAACACCACAAGTTGTAATATCCAACACTTGTAAATTTTTGGATTTTTTAGCCAATAGAATATTGTCGCTTACAAACTTGCAATATTTAAAAATTATGAAATTTATGCAAAATCATACACTTGTTATACACTTTTCACATCAACACATTTACATATGTATGTAAACTTTACAAAGATGTAAGTAAAGCCATAACTAAATATCGTATGCGAACAACTCTTAATGGTTTAAAACTTAAGGTTTTAAAGGTAGAACTAGTTTAGTTCTTGTTTCATTGTTTCATTTCACACTTTTTCTCTTCATCTCTTTATATCCACCACATCCCTCCTACTTGCTATGATGGATGCTTGCGCACACTTTGATGAGTGGATCCACGAGACTATCTTTGCCAACCAGGGTGACGAGATATTCCAGGTTTTCTCTAAGAACTTCACCCTTAAAAGAGTGCTCTTATCGCTGGATCCCCCCTTCAGGTTTTGGAAGACTTTGTGAGCACCATTGCTACATGCACATACTCCATCGAGGGATCTGACATGACTTGGATGCCTCTAGAACACCTCATGGTATTTCAGGCAGGGAAGAATAACCAAAAAGTGGTGATTAGGTGTCTAGCCCATGTGGATCCTTCGCATAGAGTATGCACTGTTCCCATGGAAAGTGCACCAGGTACATCACCTTTGGATCTCGTGGAGTGTGATTGCGCATTGGCAATTTACCTCCTTGCATTGGATACACCCCTAGAAGAGGAGAGTGATGAAGATACAACTCCACAGGTTGTTTCTATCACATACGCGAGAGAAGAACCAATTGAAGAGCTCATAAATATTGAAGAGGAACATCGAGTGGTGACAGAGCAAGGGTTGGCTCTCATGGTGCCATCTTCTTCAAAATAGCCACAAGTTGACAAACCCAACCTTGCCTCCTTGACTCCCATTGAAGTAGATGGTGTACAATACTTACTTCTATCAAATGTACTGCAATACTTGGAAATGAAGGAAGAAGAGTTGTTTTCTATCCTAGTCAGGGATTCAATGGAAGACTTGATCGATTATGATTACACGGATGTGCATCCAACAATGGCAGAGATTGGAAGATATGATGGTACAAGCTTAGATATTGTGAGTGCGATCATAGCAGCACAGGAGCATATAACCTCGGTTGAAGAAGATTACCTTGTGCTCGATGCTGAATTTGAAGCACTATAGCATGATTTATTCAGACCAAGGGCCCAGCTTCCTACCAAGGAGTTTGTAGATCCCTCTGCCCAAAGAGGTGTCTCCCTGACACACGAGGAAATGAAGATACAAGATGATCTAGAGAAGGTGAGATTTCTAACTACCATATATTTTTATGCAATGAAACTTGATGGTAGGGTGCATCGGGTCCCTTGGAGTCCATCGGTGAAATCTTGGCAGTTGTAGGCATCATTTTTGGCCAAGATTTCACCGGTGGACTCCAGGGGACCCGAAGCACCCTACCATCAAGTTTTATTGCTTTTTGATAACTCTAGGTTGGTCGCTAAATATATTGTTTGATTTGACTTTGTCATTCATGATATACTGTATATAGATGACTTTGCATCAAGGCAAGACATGCGGACCGACACAAGGATTCAGCTCTTAAGGAGTATATCGATAACCTTGTTACAGATTTGGTGATTTTTCATAAGAAGTGCTCACTAGGAGGGCATGAAATAATTATGAAAATTCGAATTTTGACCAAGTTTGGATCTTTTCGAGTGATATGTATGACATCTAGCTTAGAGAAGGTGGTGCTAATCAAGCGGTCAAAGCTTCTTTATTTGTTTGATCAAATGTGGGGTGGAGCTATGTGTGTGCTTGCGACATTAGGCGACCTCGCTAAAGTGTCGGATCCGCTTCTCCTGGAGAAAGAGTTGAAGGGGAAGCACATCATTTTTGAAGCAAACAAGGAACTTATATTTTCATCAGAAGCTGGCCCCTCCTCTCCACCGAAGAAAAAGTCAAGGAACAATTGAGAGTTCTTGTTGGCTATCAATTTTTTGTATCTAACATCACTAACAACCATCACATGTATTTTTTTTAATGAATATAAGATACTTTACTTTGTCTCTACAAATAAATATTTATTAAATAAATGTGTAGTTCGTATAAGCATGACGATAATGTGTGGTACGTGAATGACACATTCGCATACGTTAACATAATTCAATGCGTAGTACTACACTTGCGATTGTGTAAGTGTGACGATAATGTTTGGTACGTGAATGATGCATCTGCATATATTAAAATTGTTCAACACGTATTACTACTTTTGATGCGTTCATACATTAAACAAAAATTAAGAGTCGTGCATTTCAAGAAACAAAACAAAACAACTTTACTCAATTATTTGAATTCAGTACACATCGCACAAGATATTATGTATATATATATATATAAATTCCAATGTGGTAGAGTACTAAATTTTTTGGGCTTCCAAGATGTTATGGCACTATAACATCCATTACAAACCTTGCATCATTAATCTAGTAAACTATAGTGGGGTCCCCTTGCCGTGTCGAAGCCGAATGATAAAGTTCATATCTTTATTTGTGATTATAACATGCCTTGCATGGATGGCTGCAAGCTATGTATCATCAAACAAGTCAATGAGAAACCCCTCTGCAATGGCTTGTAGGGCCTCCATGGCTACAGCAGTCCACGTTCTTGCTGGTGGGCCATCCCGCACTCGTGCCCAAAATCTTCCCATCCCTTTTAGCTCCAAGTCTTGCATGACTTCTTGAACAACTTTATGAAAATAACTTTTTGGGATGAGAAGCTCGTATCCCCGTTGGATTCTCCTTATCTCTCGAAGCGCGTTTCCATCTCCTCTTCTTCTGTGGTGGTCTTTGTGCTCTGCGGGGAGCACCTATTGCTGCACTAGGAGCCTCAACCTTGTGCTCCAGGTGGCGGGCCTTGGCGTAATGTCTTCCCAGGGCCAAAATGACGACACGCTTGCTTAGTCCATGCTATGCAAGGAGGGCAAGACGGAGAAGAGATAGAGGTTGGGGATGTGAAAATGGAGGAAGCAAAGAAATCAAGATGTGAAAATGAGAATAAAAATGAACTTTTAACCCATTTAAACCCCAAAATCGGGTTAATGGAGCTTCATATGCACTGTCCATCGTGTGATGGTAAATCCATAACCTTGTATCGGAATGCGACAAAACTTCACACGCGCACGCGTTGGGTGGCCAAGAGCCCAATTTTTTTTTTGAAAAAAAAGTGCCTATAGACCCCTGGTTCAAAGTCTTGCGTCTGGAGCCACTTTCCTGGTTCGAAGTCTGGCGTCTGGAGCCACTTTCTTGCTAGGAAAGTGGCTCTAGATGGTAGACTTCAAACCAAGGGTCTATAGGAATTTTTTTTTCAAAAAAAAAATTGGACTCTTGGTCACCCAACGAGTGTGCGTGTGAAGTTTCGTCGCATTTCGATACAGTTTAGTATTTTAAAATTTATCCCACACCAAAATTATGGATGGATTGATAATTGAGAAATCAACATCGCGACTATTGGCCCTTAGAAACTTTGCACCACATAAACTATACAAAGGAATTAGGAGTAAAGTCTACAACAAGAAATGGTAAATTTTTGCATGTTATTCCTACTGAAATTGACAGTGCTAACAAAATCTGTAAGTAAGAATTGAAAATACATCGAAGATGCATAGTCAAAGTTGAGAGCGAAGGACAAGTGTAAAATTTTAATTCATATTTTAAGGGCGCATACAATAGTTTTGCACTGGGACATAGTCATATATCCAATGCATGAGGATAACACTATGCCAAAAAAGATAACATTGCAAACTATGTTCATTCCATTGGAACGAATGCATCCTTCACTGCTTGAAGATTTCTTACAAGTTGGAAGTCCTTGCGAGTTACATTGATGCACTTCGCATGTATTGCACAACGTTGAGCATCAGTCCATCAAGTCAACTGAAAAGGCCTCTGCAACACACTGTAGAGCATGAAGAAATACTTTTGTGAAGCGATCAGGTCTATCGTGACCTTGTACCAAAAACCACCTTCTGCTTTCTGTGCGGTAGAGGTCTTGCACAATCTCGCGAACAAGTCTCGAGAAGCTCGCCTTCAGAATGATGAGATCAAAAGAGCGTTGATACCTTCTAATTTCTCTTAAGGCCATTGTACCTGGCTTCCACTTGCATTTCTTATGGGGATGCTGAGGAGGACCCTTGTGAGGGCAACTTGAGGAAGGTGGATTAGGTTGGGGGTGCATCTGAGCTAGTAGATGCTCCAAGGGGCTGAACACGATATGGGGCTCTGAGTGGAAGCTTATTTGCAACTGCCTTAGACCTAGCCATCTTTCCTACACGAGAGATGTGAGAACTCAATGAATAAGATAGAAAGTGAAACCCTATTTTATATAATCCTAAACTATGAGACTCATTCACATAGATGCACACTCTCTCTTTCTCTCTTAAACTATGAATTGCATTCACACTGACTCACATTATTCATCTTACTATCTTAGCTCTTTTCGAACCCATTTGCTGCCTTGTCGAAGCCTTGTTTCTAGCCACTTGGCATGGTTTTCTTTGGCACTTGAGGCTTCATAAAGCACTCTTTTAGTGACACGACGTGATTCCATCATGTTTGCAATCGATTCATCAGCACATTCATTTGCTCTCTTTTGCGAGAGTTTAGCTTCATCTGCTACTATAATTCTATACCACCAAGATAGCAATTGGATCATTGGATTGCTACCATTCACCCCTCCACCATGATCAGTTTTTCTTTGGTATGCACCACGTGCTATCCAATGTGAATTTTCCATCCCTTGTGTGGACCAAATTTCAATGCTTCCCTTTTCTGCAAAGTATGGCCCATGTGCCTCAAGAATATGCTACAAAGACACATATCACACATGAGTAAAACTATGCTCAATAGTTTATACAATTCATACAATTTTAAAATATTAACTTAGTACGCACCATGTAATGTGTGATAGAGCTTTTGCCCCATGCTTCCACCATGTTTTCGTAGAAGCTATGCATAGCATTGTTAAATTCTTGCTTATCTTCATTGTTAAACACCATCTTGCGAAGTAAGGGAGCCAATTTGTTAAGACTTATCCAAATTTTAGCTTTGACCAATCTTGTTTTTCCTCCATTACTTCGATTAGGAACTGCAAAATGTAACTTTTTCCACCCATTGTAGTCTTGCGGCCTACAAACCATGACATTCCCTTCCTCATTGATGGGTACTCAGAAACTTCCTAGCCTTTGCTCCTCCAAAGCAAGGCTTTTTTGGCAAGTTACCAGATTTTCCTGATCTCTTCTCATCTTTTTCAATCATCACTTGATGCTTGTATAGCCCAATTTCTGATAGCACTCGCTCCACATTCCTATACGTTGCAATGGCTTCTTTTTTTGGTTGCATCCTATAAGCAAAAGCAAATGTATTCATATACAAGTTTCTCCATGATTCTAACAAAAGCATGCAATGAACAAATGTGAATACGATCCAAGGGAATATTGAAGATGGGCTTCCAAGTGGGATCTTCTCTATTGCGTGTCGGTATAGCACTTGTCACCTTTCGCCAGTTCTTCTTTCCGTCCTTTCCTTCCATCCTCTCTGTCAAGCAATATAGGCATGGATTCTTTGTATTTGCACCATTGGAGATTCCACACATGCATTTTAAAGTTTTCAAGTCTCCTGCAAGATGCCATTCAACTAAGTATTGACCATACCCTTCAACCGAGAGCATCTCACCATGTTCCTCACGATCGATGATGCTTGGAATGCTTGTGTATATAAAGAATAGCTGCAACACCTCAAATGTTTCCTTAGGAACTTCAAATGCAGTGAGCCACCACACATGGCGCTTAGATTGAACACTAAAGTTCCCTGGGTTGTTCTTGTCGAATTGTAAAGCTCTATTCATCAGAGTTACACTAACTCTTTCAAGCTTTACTTCTTTGACAACCTCACTTTCATCTAATTTTATAACAAATTGCAATTTACCATTACATTCCTCAACGGATATATTGTAGTACATTACCATTGCCGACTGCACATTGTTCAAATCTAAATAGTAATTATTGAGTTCGGTGAACTTCACCTCATATGCATTTTTGGTCCCAACCTTTAGTGTTTCCACACATTGAACATGCATGGGATCTCCTATCAACTCCAAAACCTTTGTATTAAGCTGCTGTCGGACCCCTATTAACTTTGAAGGTTAAGGAAGAGGCACGATTCAATTTCTCTTCACCACACGACCAAACCCAGCCTCCACACCTTTGAATATCTTTGAGTAAGTCGTTGTGCTAATGCCAGTCTTGTCACAAATAGATTGTGCATCCACAGCTGAGAACTCATTTGACACATCTTTTAATGTGTACTCAATCACCTTTTCCTTCATAGCCTTAAACTTATGATTGCTCAAAGCGTTTTCCAATGCACTTGTCTTCAACAATCTACTAATACATGATCCAACCTCACCCTCACCTAGGTTCTCTTTCTAAGCTACCTTACATGCTTTGATACGTCGCTTGCACTGGCCACTATTCACAATTAACTCATTGATTGGCTTCTTCTTTCGTTTGCGCTCCTGTGTTAGCTTGCTGTTGATCTTTCTCAAGTCTTCCGTGCCTTTGCCTCCTCATATGAGATACCAATGTCATGGATAGTATCCTATATTGAAATAATTTGATTGTTTTGTTGAATTACAGTGTCATTCAGTTGTACCACTTGTCATCTGAGCTGTTGTATATGAGGTTGATGTGCAGCGATCACATCATGGCAATTTTTTATGGTTGCCTGGCAAGTTGTAAATACTTTGAATGCTTGATCATTGAGCCGCCTAGTATGACCAAGTAACCCATTTTTACCCTTGCACACAAACTTCAACAAATTTGTGATTCCTGAGAAAGTTGGAGGTCTATTGTTTAAGGGTAGATTCCCCCATCAACCCACAAATCCACATGTTTCAATTCCATTTTCCTGCAACTTTGCAAAACCTGAGGGTTGACACTAGTACGCTGGGTTCTTTTGAATAATTGGGCATATTCAATCTCTACCTCAATATGTAGCTCATTCTTTCCTGTATTCATTTTACTATTAATAAAAATGGGAAGCCTACTTGGTTGTCACAAGAGGTAGAGTGGAGATGCACAAAGAGGCACACAAAGGTGCCAAGGGAAAGGAGGGTGTAAGTAATTCACTCTGTTAATGAAGGTTGCATAAACACAGAGAAGAGGGCACAATAGAGCCATGAGAGAGTATAGATATGGGGGGGAAATAACTCAGAGGGTAGGGATGTCCAAGACTTTTCGTATTTTAGATATTTCTATTTTGCCTCCAAAAACATCTCCAAAAAACACGAAATTTGATCAGTTGGTTTGTTTTTTGACCAAAAGTTAGGATATAAAAAATCCCCAAAATATCTTAAAAGGGACTTTCAAAATTTCATTTTCCTTGTTCTCGATTAAAAAATCAATTACCTCGTTTCTACTAATCATTTTGCATTGAAAACAAAGCACCACACTCCCGTAACTAACTCCTTTTTGAATATAAAATTTGGTTGAAAAAGACTTCTTCAATGAGGAGAGAGAAGGAATCTAAGTATATCTTTGTACATAATATAAAAAATGTGAAACGATATTGCAAAAGTGGAGAGAGAGGAGGATTATTTTACTATTCTTCTCTCCTCTTTTCCTTGTTTTAAGGAGGAGAGAGGGGGGCTAAAAGGCCCATTTGAGAGTTCATTTTTTTCCTAATGATAGTACATCCATGCTTCTATTTCACTGTCAGACGTAATTTCAGAAATCAATTTAAGTTGAGGCAGGAGGTATTCTCCCATGGACAAGGACTTTGCTTCCCTTGGTAGTGGGCTTATAGTGCCCACTGTTAGGGATTGTGCCTCTGTTTTCTTGGAAAATATTTGTTTAACAGCCTCTTCGTCTCCTCATGTGCCATCTGTTACCTCGTTGGAGGAGTCAGATATGACTTCAATGGATGTGGATCCATTGCCTTTTTGCGATCCATATAATTTCAACACCACTTTGTTGGGTCCTTTGCCTAGGGTTAGGGTTTCTTTGAACCAGTCTGTCCTAGCTCTCGCTTCAAAAAGCCAAGGTCTTCCCAACAGCAGAGGGTATGAGGTCCCATAAGAATTTGGTTTGACCACCAAATATGTCAGCCAATAATCTCTTCCTGGAAGGGTTGTTTTTACGTATGGGAGGATACTCAATAGTTTAATTCTGCTTTGGTTTGCCAATCTAATAAGCCATTATGTAGGTTGAATTCCTTGCAACCCTAAGTCCTTCATTGTCACATCTGTCATTATGTTTACTGATGAGCCTCCATCAATCAATGCATCTGAAATAAAGCATCCTTCTATCCATACACTAATCTCTGGGGTTCCAGGATCTAGGAAGGCGTTAGCCACATCTACTTCATTTACAGGCTCTGGGGCCTTATTGGTCTTGGTCACTGTTGAAGGAACAATCCTTAATCCCCGTCTTCTTGTCAAGATGCTTTTGAATTTCTTTCGATAGCTAGGAGACAACATCAGTAACTCTCGGAATGTTAAGTTTGGTTTAAAGGTGTTTAGGTCTTTTACTAAGTCATAATCTTTGATAAGATCCATAGGCTCCTCCAGCCTGCTGGGGAATGGGACTACACCCATTTTCATCTTTTCTTTTTCTTCTAGTAATGGAAACATCGGCACTTCTTCTGTTTCTGGAGGTGCTTCTGTATCATCTATCTCCTGGACCTCTAGTCATGTTTCTCAGATTGTCTCTGCAACTCTCTGTGGCACTGCAGTGCTCTGTACTGCACTGTTCTGTCCTATACTGCTATGTCCCTCTGTTGACGGGTTGAACTTCACAGTCTTGATAGGAGAATTATTTTCGTTCTGAACAACTGGTTCCTTCTTCTTGGTGCGCGTGACAGCGGAAACTTCCAACTCTACCAAATTGGAGGCAGGCTCTTGTACCTTCTGTTGGCTATCAATGTCATTGGCCTTTACAGAGGTTGGACTTGGACAGTCTCCTTTGCAGTGTGGCCTTCACCTTTGCATCGGTTGCATAAGGGCTTGTAATCCACAGATCGTCTAGGGTTTGGACAATTTGGGGAGATATGACCCTTTTCTCCACACCTGTAACATTCCACTTCTGATCTCAGACTGTCGTCCTCTGTAACTTTGAGAGGGAAACCTCATTGGACTGAAATTAGGACCAAACTCCCTAGGCTTTGGTCCAATATCTTGTGTTGTCATTTTGGATTCTAGCAAGTTGAATCTTGCATTTTCATCCTTCTATCTTCATTCGTGCATCTCTTTCAGAGAGCAAATATCCTCTGAATGGTTCTTCCGCAAACAGTAGGAACAGAAGGCTCCAAGAATGGTTGGTTTTCGGGTACATTCAGTGATTAAATGTCTCGCTTGATGACACTTTTCGCACCATGTATTAGAGCGCATCACATCTCTTCCAACTTCTGTAGGGGTGGATATATTGGCAGTATTCACCTTCAGCATCTGTAGCTGCTCTATAATCACATCCATAAGCTCTTTCTTGATACTTGCAATTGAGTTGGATAAGTAGTCCTTTAGATTTTCACCTCCTGAAGTACTTGTAGTAGGATTTTGGGAAGCTTCTATAATTATTGCATACACTGGTTGGGATGATCCAAAAGGTCCTCTATTTTAATTCTAATTCAGAGCTCCTGTTGAGACTTGGGGTTGTTGATTCCAGTTGGTAGGGTTCCACTGTTATTGAGTCGCCATTGGAGGAACTGTTTGAGGCCATTGTTGTTGTGGTTGAACCATCATTTGAGGCACTGTCGTCTGTGGTGACCACAGTGGATTAGGTGCATTATACTGCGGTACTGTTTGCATCTAGGGATAGGGGTAGGGAAGTGTCCCTGGGACTGCATTTGGTGGATATACCATTCTTGGCATGGGAGGAGGTAAGACTCCTCTTCCTGGAGTCATTGACAGCCTTGCTTCAACTTCATCATACAATCTTGGACCTTCCACTGCAGCTTGTAGATTGACTGGTCTTCTCAATTCCATGAACTTGCGAACTTCTGGTTATAGAACTCTGAGAAATACTCCTTTTTGGATACCTTCGTCCAAATGATGGTTAGTCCATCTCTTGAGGATAGATTCCATTCGCGAGACATAAGCTTCTACTCTTTCTCTAGAGGACTGACTTAGGTTCATGAACTTCTCTCGCATTCGCTCTTCAAAACCTTCACGCCTAAAATTAGTGAGGAAGGCTAACTTTAGGTCGTCCCACGTGCCAAAAGTTCCTACTACTTGTCTCTCATACCACTGAAACGCTGCGCCCTTGAAAGTAGCGGGGAATATCACTAACCAATGCTCAGGGATTCTGGCATTGTTAGCCACACATGCTACCATGAATTCTGCTATATGAAGATCAAGGCCTTCATTGTACTCTCCCTTAAAAACTGGCAATGGAACTACATTTTGCTAGCCTGTCATCAATATTTCCAAGACGAATCTGACTAGGAAGGGGACCTTGAGTCGCCATGGGGACTTCTATAAAGAGTGCTTTTAGGGCGTCAAAGGAGGCTTTTGCTGCGAGCTCATTCTCAGCTTTGATTTTTACCTTATCTCTTCTTACATACCTCTGGACTCATTCTAGCGCTTGCCTTTTGATTGCGTCATTCATCGGGGGCTTGGCTCCAACTAGTTGTTCAGTACTCAACAAAACAAAGTCAAAGAGGTCTTCAGTCTCTAGGGGATTCTCTGGCCAACATCTCTTCTACTTCCTTCTTTTCCACATCTCTGAATTCGGCTTTCAAACCACTACAGAGGGGGAGATATTTAGTTCTGAAAGTATCAAAACTTATTCTTCTTAGGATCGTTGTTGTGCCATTATAATAATGCCAGCTTCTGAGGGTTTCAACAGTGTATGTTGTGAAAAACACTCTGTCTACCAACTTCCAGTGGGTTGCTAATTGGACAAACAGAAGATTGTCAGTACACCAAGCATCCCACGTATCTTGCTGTTGAGTATCCACGAACAAATTCCAACTCTTTTCCTTCTTGTTTTCGTGAATCTCCACAGACCACGACTCCTGGAGCTTTTTCACAATCTCCCACTTAATGATATTTGTAAACTTCTCAATGAATGCTAAATCTTCCATGGATGGTCATTCTCTTTGCTTCTGTTCTTCAATTTGTTCCCAAACAATTTGCCACCAAGATGCAAGTTTCTGTTGCTTCAACAAGAAGAGGAAATAGTCCACCACATAGAGCATGCATCATGATGGTAATATATTTCCACCATTGTGGGATGAACTTCTTATGGAAAGTGGCTTTGATAATGAGAATCTCCAACTCTTTAGTGGAAGAAGGAGCTTTGCAAACGTCCATTGAATTCTTCTCTTCATAGCAATGTCATTTCTTTCATTTTCAGCCTCTTTTGATGCTTGTTGATGGCAAGCTTCCCTGGCTGCATACCAAAAACATGGAGCCCCAAGAGAGACACCAAGGAAAAGGGAATTCTACTGCAAGAACATCTATCTTGTAATATCAACAAGCTTTTATTTCATTCTTTTGATGATCAAAATAAAGAAAATAGCAATTCTTTACGCAGCATCATAGTAGATATCTCCCACGGATTTGATAGAATCAACCATAATCTTCAACATCTTCATAGAATCCATCAATAGAACAAGAAACATAAAATAATATACCATTTTTGAATGGAAATCAATCACATAGTATTCATCTTCAATGTCTTCATAGTTTTCTCTCTCAATCTCTCATATACAGTTACACTGTTTTGATAGAATTGGCTATCTCTGACTCTCTCTCTCTCTCTCTCTCTCTCTCTCTCTCTCTCTCTCTCTCTCTCTCTCTCTCAATAGTACATCATCTCCTTACTACAATACTCTAATAATGACTCTCAATAATTCTTCTTAGGTCGTGGATACACCTCCCAAGAGGTATGTTTGATGTGAAGAGGCAGCAGAGCCACTATAGTGTCTCTTCATAGCTCACTACTGTTGCTATCACTCTAGTCTTCTCTTTAGTCTTCAGCAGCTGCTTCTTCCATTTGTTTTAGCTCTTTTGAACTTAGATTCATCATTTCCAAAAGTTAGAAAATCTTCCCAAAGTCACACATACATTCTACAGAACACTTACAGAAGATCTATAGAACAGTACAAAATAGGATCAGAGCAGATACAGAACAAATACACAGTAGAGATAGAGGCTCTACAGAAGGTTTACAGAGGGTTATAAAAGGTCATCAGAGAACATTAAATCCTCATATATAATTCATACTAAAACCATTCCAAACTATAAAAAACTATTCAATAAACCTCCAAAAGATTTCAACCTTCATCAATCATCAATCCATGCTTCATACAGAAGAAAATCAGAACAAAACAGAAGCTTATACAGAAGGTATCACAACTACTCAGAACCTCAACAGAACCTATCAGAACATCACAGAGCTTCATATCTCCACTAAAAATTATCATGAGCTTCCAAATCATAATCAATATCATCTAAAACACTCTCAAACACTTCCATTAACAATCATACATCATTCTAAATCCATCCAAAATCAATCATTAAGACCTCAAAAACAACAAAAATCAATCAAAATTTCAGTCTTTTTCTACTATCAACAAACCATTACTATTCGCGTCACTAATTTACTGCACATGTTGCTATGTGCATCCATATATACATCGAAAAGCGTTGCTATTTGTCTCGCAATGAAAATAGCAACACTAATTGCAATGGATTTGTAGAGACATATATACCGATGCGTTTAACGACAATAGGGATAACATTTTTTTATAAATATTTACATTGCTTTAAACATCGATATGTGGCCTGTATCTTATAGAGATAATCATAAGATTCAAAAGGATGAAAGAGTTTGACTTCTTTATTTCTTTTTTCCAAAAAGGAAGAAGCTAATTAATTTTGTCACCCCTTTCACTTATATACTCTACGCCTTTGCAAGGGAAATGTAACCCTCCAGCCTATATGGGTGCCTATTATGAGATAGCCCTTCATTTTTGCTTGGAATGGCGAGAAGAAATCTAGGACAATAAGATACAAAATCATTCAATGTATATCGCTGGGTTTACAAGATAAATAATTTAAATTTATTGGATACACACTTTTGCAATATACAGAATGGTATAATTTCAAACGATATTTGTTGTTCAACGAAAGGCGGGATTTTATTCCTTAAATTTCATAAGCAAAGAATTTTTTAGATGGGGACTTACGATACAACTGGTTAAGATATAGAGAACCGCTCTAGGCAGAATAAAGTCTATGGCTTCACAAGCCGTGATGGCCAAGGAAAAATTCTAGCAATAATCAGGTTAGATACAACATCACAACCGAGATGAAGACGTTCTAGTTAGAAAGATTCGACAACTTTTAGCTGTAGTACTAGTATGGAGCCAAAAGGGCTATTTACGTGCAGGAAGCCGTGCAGCATTAATCTGCCATAGGTGGTGGTAGGTAGTGAGATATCATGCGCAGCGAAAAAAACAAACCCGTATGGAAGGCACCTCCATGGAAAGTCACGAAGGGGGGCATGTCGAGTAGTAAGTACATGATGGTCTGCATTATTGTGATTGTGTCGTGTGACATTGTCGTGCGAGGCAATATTACAAACCCGCCACGTTAGTGTGGATCAGCCAACATGAATATTTACATTGGATTCAACATATAAAGTCTGGTTTTGTGACTGACTGCAGCTGGTATATGTGATTTGGGAATGAAGGTGATATATATGGCGGAGCGAGAGGCGGTTACTTATACATTAAACAATATGCTAATTGCATTCATAATCCCTACGACCACCATTAATCTTGATTGATGTACTGACCACATGCTCCTCATCTGAAGTCGACCAACATGGCATAAGGTGCCGTATGCAGCACGGCATGATTAGATGCGATGAGGTCATGATTATCCCCCGAATTATTCTTCAGGTAATTCGCTATCGGCTTTCTATCTGACGAACAGGAATTACCCGAAGACGCAGAAGAATGAGACGCCAAAGAAGAAGAAGAATAGGAACAGGGAGATGGTAATACATTCAGAGCTTGGCGATAATTGGGCTTGTGCATGAAGCTCCATAGCACAGACTGCAAGTCCTCTGGCGGATTAATGGAGTACTCCTCCGATTCTGCACAATATTGCTCATGGACAGCAAAGCATAGAGACGGCAGGCTGATCCCATCGTTGACGCAGCTTCCATTGTACTCATGCAGATGATCGATCGACATTAGTGCTGTCGATGGTACTGGGTAATTTGATACTTGACTGATCAGGACGTGACCATGATCATGATATTGTGGATCATAGTCAATGTGGCCACAATCAATCCCTTCTTCGACTTCTCTGAGTTGACGATCAGCTGATATGTCCGTCGGGCATACCTGCACATCATTCAGAAGCACTAATCCGCTGTAATGATCTGCACTCAGTTTAGTGGGTGACTTCTGATCTATAATTGAATCTGCCAATGATCTAGAGGACTGTAAAGCTGTGTCTAATGGAGCTGTAGAATTGGCTGGGAATTTCGTGTAATTAGTATAAACAGGTGGCTCGCTGGCTGAGCTGCTCTTGTCTGGAACCTTCTGCTGAGTAGCGATTGGCTTTGCTGGTTGATTCTTAGAAGCCTCTGTTATGCTTATTCCTGCTGGAGGTAATGTCTGCATCCGTTTGCTTCTTGTGTAAGAATGCCAGAAATTCTTGACATCATTATCTGTCCTTCCTGGCAGATATGTGGCTATTCTTGACCAACTGCACAGATCATCAATCAAAACATCATTTAGCACATCTGATTAATTCATCATTATGGCTAACACTTATGACATAATTCAAGTGAAATCCATACTAGGGCTAATCGCCAATTAGACATGAAACACCACCATGCATGTGCCACCAAGTCTCTGGCTTTCTGGTTTATATTAATTAAGGGAAAAATCAACATTCTTTGGACAAATTCTTACCTATTGCCAAGGTCCCTGTGAAGGTTGACAATTAGCCTGATCTCATCAGGAGTGAATGGACCTCTTTTCAAATCTGGCCGGAGATAATTGATCCACCGCAATCGACAACTCTTGCCACAACGCTTCAAACCTGGTCGAAGTGTCGGCATATGTTACATGTTGGATCAGTGGCAACTCAAATAACATTAGAGAATTATTGCATCAAATGATTGCAGCTGATCTTGATAAGTCAGCCCTACTATATGCATGCAAGGATTACATACCCACGTGCCTTAGCTATTTTATCCACGTGCAGCTGAGTATGCTAGCCTGTGCTTAATTAATCATGCAGCAGTGTACATGGTGGAGTATCATATATGCTAAAGACAGTATGCTTCCGATATAATATGTAACACCTCAGAGAAGTAGTAGTAGAGTATATCACAATGCTTCTGTTCTCACACATCAAGAGTGCTTGATCCAGTTTCAATTCACTAATGTCAATGTGTTGACGCAAAAAGGAACCTAAACATCAGCTAGTAGTAGGTTGATTATGAGATAGCCGTTGAATGTAAATCATAATCTTGACTAGTTTCACGCGAGCAAGCGGCTATTTGTGCCTACCGAAACAAGAGCACTCTTACTGTGTTTTTCCCCTTGTTAGGTTTCTACGATTATAGGGTAATGAGGTAAATTACCAGTATGCTTTGCGACATCGCTCCAGTTGCCGCAGCCATGCTTTGCAACATAATGCTTCAGCTTCTCGTCTTCGTCAGGAGACCATAAGCTTTTCCGCATGGTACCGAGGCAAAAGTAAAGAGGATCTCGCCTCTTCTGTAAGACCTGAGAGAGAGAATTTCCCAACTTCCTTTTTTTGACCTTTTATGTTCTTTTTTTCTGATCCGGGTTGTTCAGGCGTTGAATCGATAGTTGCAGCTTGATTGAAGGCAGCAGCTGATGACTGAGAGGACTGAGCAATTTGAGGATGAATCGAGGAAGAAAAGGAAAGGCGGAGCAATACAAGCAAAGGAACAGAGAAAGGAAGGCCGTCAGTAAGAAAGAAGGCAAAGAGATTCGCGCTGGCAGGAAAAAGCTTATAAAAGGAAGAATAATACGGCACGGCAGCTATGGAGGTCCGACAAGGGAGGGCAGCTGGAAGGTGTCAGAGCTGGGATGGGAGAATCGTAGGACAAAGAAGAAGAGGAGGAAGCAGAAGAAGAGATGATGAAATCGATAGGATCAGAGGTGGCTGGTGTTGGCCTTATGGCACGTGAGCATAGTTAGGACTCTCCCTCTCTCGCTGACAGATTGAGTACGCACACGATAATGGAGTTGTACAAGAGCTTGCTTTGAGATAAACGAGACTGGGGCTGAGATTGGACATACACAGGATAATGGACTTGTACACGAGCTTGCTTTAATATAACACAGAGAGAGAGAGAGAGAGAGATGATCATCGGCTTTGGCCAGCTGATCTAGTTTACGTAAACAAATAAGCAGACATACATCACTGTGCAGTGCGTTGCGATGGGTGTGCTGAAAAGGACTGTGAGACAGAGTGTTGCCCACAAATGGCAATCATCCACCGCAGTCCAGTCTGCGTCTCCTTTAAAGTCAATAGGGCTATAGCTCATGTCATGTTGTGCATCGATATGTCAATCCTCGTTCTCGGCCTGTCTATGTGGACGTATACACACACATGTATGTGTATATGCAATCATACACAGATAGATATATATTGAGGGTGCGTTACTGTAGCCTTGCCAATGACGAATTGGCCCAGTACCCTTTTAGGTCTCCTTTTGAGTGGCTTTTCTCCATGATCATATGCTCCTCTTGACAGTCAAAGACGTAAAAGGCTGTGGTAAGATCTCACTCTGGATTCGGAGAGTGACCAGTCACTTCATGTGGGCTCTCCCCCGCGCCCGCACCATCCCCGCTCTTCTCTCTCTCTGTCTGTGTGTCGTATCCATCCATTCGTGCATCCATGTCTATCATTATGCATGTCTGATCACGTCCCATCACAATCAACCCCATGTGTGCTTTCCCTCTCTCGACGAGACTGTCTAGTACCATCAGGTTCTTTCCTTCCTTCCCCATCAGCTTAAAACACAGTTTTCTTGCGACTGCGTAATACTAGGAATCTTTGTTTCTATCTTATTACCTCGATAAACCCCCTTCGGTAAGACAACCCAAACGAACAAGAGTCCAACATGGCCCCATCGCCTTAAAAGTTTAAACAGGGCTTCACTTCTTACGCAAAGATGATCATGTCAATTCAAGCTGACCACATCTGTCTCCTAAGCATTAGCCTCCCCATTCATGCACCGTGCCCAATGCCCATTGCCTACCACAGTCATCGGTCCCCTCGTGTGCATGTGACCCTTATCTGTGCCTCCCAGTGGCTCGGGAGATCACTGTTTGTCGAGCCTTAAGAGCGCTATTCACTACATATTTGCTACCACTTGGAGGGTTGTGCAACTGTCTAGTCATTGATGGCTTTCAAATACATCTTACCTATAACTATGGATTTCAAATGACCCCTATCATCTACAAGAACCGCTAGGAGGTTGTTTAAATTAACAGCCCACATGATACAGAACGTATTAAAATTGTCAAACATAAGCCTTTTGAGTACATTAAAGCAACCATGCATGAAATGTGTTGGATGCCTCACACATCTTATGGGTTAACCAAAGTGAGTTTTCTTAAAGAAAGATATTTATGGAATTAAAAAGTCCCAATTAGAAGCTTCTTAAGCAACTAGGATTCGTAGACCTAGCTTGAGAAGTATATACAATAACCATAGACTACTTGAACACAAACCACCATGTATCGAGATGTGCAGTTTCAAAGGGAATTAAGTGAACGCATTTAAATTTCTTGCAAACTCGAAATTGGGGGGAGGAGGGGGGGGGGGGGATCACTCAAAAATATGTAAGCATATTATGTGGGTTCAAAAGAGGGGATTTTTTAAATTATAAATTTTTACATACTAAAAGGTGCCACATAAAGGGGCTATTTACAAATTGAATAAACACGTGTGTGTTTTATTTTGAGAAAACTCATAGATAAGGGTATTTTTTAATAGGCCTTGAGCACACTGTATATAGAGGGTTCACATATAGTGAATCCCTAATGACAATAATGTATAATATACATCTTTAATGTATTTCACTTAATGCATGATTGCACCTAATGCATGAAGCCATAAAGAGCAAACCTTTGATGGAACAAAAGGAGACAAAAATCGTTTTTGATAAAAACTCCTTGGGTTGCACCATGATTAAAACTCAACACACACACACCCCTTCAATATATGCTAGATAAACTCCTCACAAGAATAGCCATTGGCAACCTATGATATCATTAAGTATAGTGGAGGGGGTTTGCCCAATTGGTACATGTGTGCACAAATGGTAGGGATACTATGCCCCATGATTTTCCTTCTCTAAGCTAAAACGTAAAGCACATGATGAATTATGATTGTGGAGAGAGAGAGAGAGAGAGAGAGAGAGAGAGAGAGAGAGAGAGAGAGAGGACCAAGAGATTAAGCGTGAAAGATAATGGGTGTTGTATTGAATCATGGGGGACCGGGGTCATGCAACTTACAAACCCACATACACACAAAATATTAATCCTTATGTACAATGCTAGACTTTGATATCATGGTAGCAATACAAAATGTACATATAAGAAAGGGATATGTAATGAATTTTCATTGTACACTTGTAGCTATGAAAGAGGGTGATGCTAATCTTCCATGATTCAATATCCATAGGGAGTTTTCTAATTAAACTCTTTGCTCATAGATTACATATCCAATTTACAAAGGGTGAATTCCCCAAGATAGATTCCCTTAGAAATTTGTAAATATGGGCATAAACCTAGCATATAAGTATTGGTGAAGAACAAGATTCTAGCCATTTAACATCATGCTATGAACATACATGCAAGTTGAAACTCCTAACAAAATGGATCTCCAAATAGCAATGCATTTGTCCTCCCATGACTTTCTTGATTGTTGCAATACCATGTATTGTTACGGTGAGAGCTAAAGTAATAATCTAATAGTAGTTCCTTGTATTAGATTGACTTAGTTTGATGCACTCAAAATATCATTCATGCATTTTTATAAGGGCATGGTTGCTAGTATTATTGTGAATTAAAGCTTCAAGGCGTTCTTAATATGAAGCCAAGCTATTTTCACATTTTAAAATAGACCAAATTGTAGTTTGGTTGTCGTGAATGAGAGTTTTTACATCTCAATTTGTTAATAAGAAGGAACCTTTATCATTTAAGTTCAATATTCAAACAATTTCGGATGATCCTTACAAAAGCTAGAGTTCAAGACTTTTTTTCCTTTAACAAAATTGAATTAACTACTTTGTACATACCAAAGAATGTGTACACACATACATTACTTAGGATGATTTAGAAAACATATTTTCTTATGCAATAATTTTCTCAATTTAAGGAGGTATAATTTTTAGAATGGATTATCAAACTATATTTTTCATTCAAGTTCCAAGAGACCTATAATTAAGCTTGGGAAAATATAACCTTGAAGTCTATACTAGCTTTTTACGAAAATGAGAAGATCAACATATTCAAATGTTTGTGAAGTTTTCAAATCCCATTTTACAAGGTTCTTGAAAGGAGAAAGTGGGGAGCATAGTGACCCTTATAAAGCTTTCGTTGAAATCCTCTCATGTAGTGTATCGTGGAAAAGCTCTTGAAGAGTTGTGTTTAATTGTTATTCCTCCCATAAAATTGGTGAATTTAGACTCAAGTTATGGAAGATGTTGTCTCAAAAGGCTTCATAAGTTGAGCCTTTAAGCTCCAAATTTATCTAAGAGAGCACACTTAAAGCCTAGTCTTCTAGATCTTTGCAATGATATAATACATAAGGATGTTAGAACCAAAGCTTCATAGGGCTCCTTGTGCTCTCCATTTTTCAAATGCTAAGAGAAGTGTAAACTTTGGATTCCCACAATTTTGAAAATTTTCCAAATCATCAATATTTTCATCAAGAAAAAACTATTTAAAATAAATAACATGTAAGTGCTCAACCTTTTTATGCTCATGCAACCTTAAACATTGAGGTGCACTTAGATTGAAGTGGAGTAATACTAAAACCATTGAAAAAGTGAAAGGAAGAATAAATGTCATATGTGTGTGTGTGTGTGTGTGTGTGTAGAGAGAGAGAGACAGACAGACAACGACAGAGAGAGAGATAGATAGAGAAAGAGAGAGAGAGATTTATCACTTGTTGTTGTCATTTCTTTCCTTATCATTTTCGAGTCCATAAAGCAGGTCTATCATTTTTAAGTCCTTAGACACATGAATACGTACTAATCTTTTTCATTGCCTTTTTTTGGTAAGGGGGGCCTCTTGGAGGGAAAGAGAGAAAACACTTTTTGAGAAAGAAAGAATTATCATCTACTAACATATTGGTTTCTTCATTATTTCCAAATCTATATTGATACATGGACTTTCCAAATTAATGTTATATCGTTTCAACTATTTAATTGCTAAATATCCTATGATGATAAGTAAAAAACCTCATGCCTAAACACTAACATTATGCTTTGTTTAGTAATTATTACTTATCAAAGATTTAAAAAGATAATTACTCAAATGATATATGCACCTCTATTTGCTAATCATTGTAATAACTATCTAGCATAACATCTTAGACCATTTACTCCTCTCAATTATATCATTAATAGGGTGTACTTACATAGTGACACAAGATATTTAATAGTCAAACTATAAAATATAAATTATTAGTTACGTATAATTTTGTACTTCATGGTACAAAATAACAACTCTTGAGTAATGATCCTTGTGTCCATATGAGACAATGTCCAGTATTCAAGTAATTGCTACAATATACACCACAATCAACCTCTGAGTAAAATTTTAGGTTATCTAATGTTATAAGTAAGTTGAAAACTCAAAGTGCACTTAATACATTTTTATAGTCTTGTCTCATAAGCATAAATATGTTAGGGAGAGTAAGTAATCTCACTACAACGAATGAAGAGAATTTTGATACTACTTTCTAATGGCATGGGGCAAGATTTTGTAATGTTAAATATATTAACATCAAAATACATGTCAGAACATTTGTCAATATGCTAGTGGATATGTCTATAATGTATATTGATAGACTTACAAATGATCATTCCCATGCACATTTCAATGCATATTTCTGTGCTCTCATAAATTACCTACAGCTAAAACTTTCCCTTTCTCTACTTATTATAAACTTCATCCAATTTCAAGCATGTCCAACCTATGAGACAAAAGCTATGATCATTCTTCCATTTTCATGCATTTTAAGGTTTCTTACTTTTCTTTCACACATCTTCACATGTAAGGATAGATATGGTCAAGATTTCTTTCTTTCTTGACATTTTCTTGTCTCTTCTTGTGGGAGGAGCTTTGTGTGTGTGTGTGTGTGATAGAGGAAATGAATAATGCAGGTTTCTTTCCTATTATCTAACTGTACTTGTACAAATTTCACAAAGAGAGAGAGAGAGAGAGAGAGAGAGAGAGAGAGTGTGTGTGTGTGTATGTGATGTAAAGAAATACAAAATTTAACATTTTTCTTATCTTGTTCTCTTTGATACATATGAATAGAGCTTGTATTTGTGCCACACACACACACACACACACACACACACGCACACACACAGATAACAACAAAACGAGAACATAGATGCAATGGATGATATGCATTAGCAAGCATTTTTATCAATATATTTAATATAGCATTAAAGGTCACAATGAATATAAAAGTGTTTAAATGTATTTAGACACATCTATAATCATTTATTAATATGCATTCTAAATGTGCTTATAAATGCAATAAGAAATGTGAAAAAATAAAAGTTTCTATTGCATCAAATTTGGGCTTTCTTTTTCCAAAACTAAAAACACACAATAAAACACTTGAGAGAGAGAGAGAGAGAGAGAGAGAGAGAGAGAGATCCAAGGTGTAAGTTAGAAGAGCTTAGATCGAAGGTGCAAGAGCTCTCATGGTGCTAGGTGAAACCCCTTTAGGAAAGATCCAAGATATGGCCTCTCTTTTTTGCTTTGCTAATCTGTGTTTTGCACAATATCTATTTATTTGTTTTAGATATTATGGTATTAGGATTTCTATTCTCCTTGTTTTTGTTTTCTTTCTAAATATTCACATATAGATAATAGCTATAGGTGTGTTAATTGTAGCAGATAACTTCTAATATAAACACATCTATAGTTGCAATCGTAGATAGTTTCTTTTTGCAATACACTACAAGATATAGGCCTTATATCGATGTTAACAACAACGAAAATGCTAATAAAGAAAATTTCCCCTGTCATCGCAAAAAACGTCGTTATTGGCGACGCCATAGAACAGTCGGTATTAGCGTCGTTATCAGCGTCGCTATTTGCGTCGGTATCAGTGTCCCATTTACCGACGCAAATAATGATACAAATAACGATGCTTTGCGATGCATTTTGCGACGCTAATCGCAATGCGTGTAATAAATTTGCGACGCTAATAGTGGGAAAAAAATTTTGTGGCAGGGCAGTTATTTGGGCCATACAAAATAGTTTCAAAAATGTGTACAATGCTTGTGTAAATAAAGACAAAGTGTACTTAAATCATTACACTGATACATGAAGTAAATACATGATCGCATAATGAAAGCGACCGGTACAATCATGGCAAGATACTACTACTACATAGAAAATGTCTACATAGATCACGTGACCAAAAAAGAAGGGTGTGTGAGCTCCAAGGATCCAAGGGGACGAGCTATAGATCATCGCCATCCGAAATCTTGTCTCGTCGCAAAGGAGGATCAAACGGACTCTGCAAAAAAAGAAACAACTACACATCAGTCCACCATAGAATAATGAATTCTATTTAAACATGGTAACTACGGATAAGAAAGATGAGTGACTTACAGGGCCGTCGCGTCCATACAATCAGTCGATCAATGCAATGAGACTGTGCCTCTCTGCATACTAAGTCTCAAGGCCGGTGGGATCGTGATTTGTAATGAAGTGCTGCAAAGAAAATAAAATACAACTGTTAGAAATACGATTGTCAGTACAAAGGATATTGCAAAAAAGTAAGCAAGCAAAACAAAAGAAAAACTTACAAAGTGCTCCAGATATGTCCTGTGGCTGCCACTCCCAAGATGATGGACCACTCTGACCTCTAGTTGTGCCCTTGTCGCCTCATGCTGCTGTCTCCAACGTCTTGGAGAATCTATAGCCTCCTCCTTGAATTGACGCCAGTCGTCTGCGTCTAGCCACTCGGGCTTTGAAGCCCCACTCTTGAGTGCCTTGTGTGCATCTGATCATCTGTGTGATATATATGCATGCATGTACTCCGTCATCCAGCCCATAGAAAACCTATTTGCTGTGGCTGGTATTGGAAACTTCTTATGCAAGGATGCTACTATATAGTCCTTGCTCCCCTTCGGTATGTTCTTCCAATGATCTAAGAAGTTATGCCAAAAAACTTATTAGCACAACTCTCTTATGTGAGCCATCACCCTTCTCCCCTCATCATTCATGATGATGGCTCCTGACCTATCATCTACAAGGTAGGCATACCCCTCTGGGGTATGCCTAAGATGTGTCCTCTCCCACCTGCGACCACGCTCCTGGGCATATCTAAGAGACCCCTATACATCTGGTGTACCTACCGAGGTAGTACCTATCGAAGTAGCACCCATAGGGGTGCCACCTGTGAATGACTGAGCAAAAGCCAGAGTGAGTGGAGTAGACGTCTCCACAGTTGTGACAAATCCCGGAGGTGACGCAAATCCAACAGAATGACGAGATGGAGACACTGCATCCATGCCTCCACAGCAACCACCTGAGCCACGCTCTCTTGAACTGCAATGAGAGCGAGGAGTAGCACCTATATCCCGAGCCGACCACGGGCTCAGTACATCCGAATCTCTGCAGCATCCCCCTGAACCACTCCCTCCATCTTACCCAAGTCTAGAGCATCAACCTTGTCTACTAGAAACTGAAGCATCAGATCGTGCCAAACTAGATCTAATAGAGCACCCTGACAGTGTCCGAGACAGCTCCTGGTATGCAATGTCTCTGAATCTCTCCATCTGATGCCAGGAGGCATATTCCACGGTGGATTCCGTGAGGTTTTACGGTGGATTCCGTAAACTTAGATGACCGGGGCTCATACACAAAGAGGATTCTTTGTGCGAGAAGTTGATGGGGACGCCTATCCTTTTCGGGCGTTTTATTAATTTAATATGCATTTTGCGGAATCACCCGCTATGGAATCACCCATGTACACACTAAATTACTTATGATGCCAGGAGGCATATTCCACGGTGGATTCCGTGAGGTTTTACGGTGGATTCCGTAAACTTAGATGACCGGGGCTCATACACAAAGAGGATTCTTTGTGCGAGAAGTTGATGGGGACGCCTATCCTTTTCGGGCGTTTCATTAATTTAGTGTGTACATGGGTGATTCCATAGCGGGTGATTCCGCAAAATGCATATTAAATTAATAAACGTTTATGAGTTTAGAGTGCGCACTCGTAATAAATTAAGGTTAGGATTTATTTCTAACCAGTTGATTTTTTTATGTAGCTGAAGACTGCTAGGTATTCACTTTTGTCGGTTTAATTGTGTTATTTTACTAACGATTGTGAATGCTTCAGTTGATGTGTAGAGATAGCAGCAGTGGCGGAGGAAAGCATTGGAGTCTAGCGGGTTTTCGACCTTTCGACTATATTTTGATAGGCGCCACGCCTATATTTTGATTCATGTTCTTTGAAAAGAGACTGTGTGTTACTATTCCATTCCGATCTTTTGTTTTAAATGAAATTCATTGTCCCCCATATCAAGGTCATAGAGGTATCATTTCTACATTACGCATGTTAACTGAAGATTTTTATTGGCCGCATATGGATGCAGATGTGTCTAATTTTGTTTCTGAATGTCTGATTTGTCAAAGAATAAAGAGACATCATGGTAAACAGTATGGGTTATTAATGCCTTTATCTATTCCATCTAAACCTTGGGAACATATATCTATGGATTTCATTACTGGTTTACCAAATACTAAATCTAACCATGACATGATTTGGACAATTGTAGATAGATTTAGTAAGCAAGCATATTTCATTGCATGTAAGAAAACTTTAACAGCATCACAAGCAGCACAGTTATTTTTGAAAACTATTTTTACTAACCATGGATTGCCGAAAGTGATTATTTCAGATAGAGATTCTAGATTTTGTAATAATTTCTGGATTACACTGTTTGCAAATCTAGGCACAAAGATTGATTTCTCATCTGCATTTCATCCAGAAACAAATGGACAAACAGAAGCCACAAATAGCACTATTTTAGATCTTTTACGTGCATACACTATCTCTAAACCTCAAACATGGGATACTCATTTGCATTTATTACAGTTTGCTTACAATAATACACCACACACATCTACAAAGAAAGCACCTTTTGAAGTTATTTATGGACATAGATTATCTACACCTGTTGCATCTTTGTCTAATAGAATACAAAGTGCCGATGATATTGCTGTTATGCATAACACTATTTTTGATGAGGTAAAGGATATGATTGCTAAAGCCCAACAATCATATACCAAACAAGCCAACAAGAAAAGACAAGCCATGAATTTCAAAGTAGATGATTATGTTTGGCTTAGAATAGAAAAGCGTAGACTGCAAAGTGTGGATAGACATCCAATTGTCAAATTAGCCCCTAGATTCTACGGACCATTTAGAATCATTCATAAGATTAATGACAATGCATTCAAGTTAGAACTGCCATCACATTGGAAAATTCATAATACATTTCATATTAGTTTATTGAGACCATTTAGAGGACAATTACCTATCCACCCTGTCTATGAAAACCCACCTTTACTAGAAGAAGAGACTGAAATCCTTGAACCAGAAGCCATTATAGACACTGATTACATGACCACTAGAACTGGCCGAAGGTACTCTAGATATCTCGTGAAATTTAAGAACCATCCTGTAGAAGAAGCACAATGGATGCACGCTAGAGACCTAAATGCTTTCCCCACTCTGTTAGCTCCACATTGAGCTAATAGCAATTGAGGTCAATTGCTATTCCACCCCGGGGGTATGATGCCAGGAGGCATATTCCACGGTGGATTCCGTGAGGTTTTACGGTGGATTCCGTAAACTTAGATGACCGGGGCTCATACACAAAGAGGATTCTTTGTGCGAGAAGTTGATGGGGACGCCTATCCTTTTCGGGAGTTTCATTAATTTAGTGTGTACATGGGTGATTCCATAGCGGGTGATTCCGCAAAATGCATATTAAATTAATAAACGTTTATGAGTTTAGAGTGCGCACTCGTAATAAATTAAGGTTAGGATTTATTTCTAACCAGTTGATTTATTTATGTAGCTGAAGACTGCTAGGTATTCACTTTTGTCGGTTTAATTGTGTTATTTTACTAACGATTGTGAATGCTTCAGTTGATGTGTAGAGATAGCAGCAGTGGCGGAGGAAAGCATTGGAGTCTAGCGGGTTTTCGACCTTTCGACTATATTTTGATAGGCGCCACGCCTATATTTTGATTATGTCTATAGAGACATCGACTATTTATTATTATTTTGTAATGCGCTTATGCGCCTGGATATGTTATTTTTATTTGGACATTGAGATTGGGCGTGCCAGACTCTTTGGGTACCGTCCATTAGCTTTATTTTCCTATTTTTGGTAGAAAGCAAACTCAAAAGCTAAAAGCTTGTATATTTTTGTAATTGGGCTATTTTTGAGCAAAAAGATTGAAAATATATATTAAATACATGCTTTGTGAAGCGCTCACACAAGGCATGGGGGAGATTCAACCCAATTTGTCTCTTGTCTCATGTCGTGCTTGTTTTTACATTGATTTTTGTGCTAAAAAGTAGAGTGCTTTGTTCTTGGGGACCTTTGGGAATTCACTACGTGAGCTACCTGCGTCCGATCTGCGCACCACCATCTGATCTGGAGGCATATGCATAAAGATCTCTTGCAGCTCCTCATCGCTCATCCCTCGACTCAACCTAATGATCTAAATATCCACAAAGGTCACCTGCACAGAAAAAAAATGATGTTAGCATAATCAATATAAATCATACAAAGCACGGTAATATAAATCTTAAAAAAATGATCTTACTTCAAATGCATATCTTATGTACCCTTATAAGCGATTCATCAACGAATTAAGTAGGTGGATGCTCCAAGTATGAAGTATCCTATGGTCCCATGTCAATCTCCTGACACAACTCCGTATACACTCAAAGGTTGATAGACATGTCACCATAGAAGGATGAGTCCACCTCGTTCTCAAAGAATTCTTGGACTCCTGTATTTCCATCATTGTTACCCGATGCTGGCTCCTCTACATGCTCCAAGCTTTCGGTGGTCTCCACCCCTTGCAATATCGACCCCTCTATTTGCATATTGTCTTCATCTATGCTTGGAACATCGCTTTGATCATATACTCTCGCACTTCGGGAGCTGAAAGTATAACATATCACCATCGAGGTTGTCATGGGCTTGGATAGAAAATTACCTATTCACAATCACATACAAGAGAGATTTAACTATTGTGACATGTACCATGTTATAATACAATTAAAAAACACGTGAGTTCATGCACTTGTTCACAATGGGCCGGCACCATAAACGTGTCGCGCAAATCTGTCCATTTTTTTCGGAATTTATTTCAAGAAATCTAGATGGATCTCGTCGCACTGTTGCTCCAACTCCTTGATGTACCACTTTGAACCACTGCACATCGAATAGGATCATGGAGAAGCTACAGTAATCCACCATGAAAATACTTTGCAAGTTTCCAAAATACTCCATCTCATATATAACCGTGTTTAGATCCGTTACTCGTCGTCGACTCTCTTGCTCTAACCTTGCTATAATACCACAATCTGTTGTGGAGCGCATTTTGTCAATACACTCTACGCGAAAATGCCGTCCGCGGGACCACGCTGCACTATATATTTTGTACTATACATTAAAACACTCAATTAGTTTTCGCATATAAAATATAGATACGAAAAACCCTAAACACGTCATTATAACATTTTGGACTACATCCCCTCGAGAATTCCCACTCCTCGGTTGAGACCTCCGCTCCTTTGTGAGACGCTGTGGTCAAAGCTCCATGCAACCATCGTGTTGACAGAAACCGCAGCATCTCCTCCATGCCCTCGAGATATCGAATCAGTCAATGGCATGTACTACGTCGAAATTCAGATCCTGCTTCCTCTCAATCTTTCCTATCTTGCTGGTACCTACCGAGCCACGTCTCCATGGAGGCATGGTGCAACATACAAAAGCGATTCAATTTCTCCTCCATTGCAGCATTCATTGTTTTTTCTACCCCATTTCTAACCACCATATCTCCGGTCAGTCTATCAACGTCCTTTAGCGACCATAGCATAGTGTTGTCTGAATCCACTGTTGGTAGCCATTGTGAAATATGCACTAGCGCCTCAGACACCAACCAACCTTCAGCCATGCTACCTTCTGGCCGAGCTTGTTGTTGCACAAGGCCTTTTAGGGTTTTCATGAAGCGCTCCAAGAAGAACATCCATCGTGTATGGACAAGTCCAGCAATCTCCACTTCATCTACAAGATGCATAAGAAGATGGATTTGTATCGTCAGCATGCTGGTAGGCAGGTATTTCTCAAAGAGACAGATTGTCTCCGCTGCTCGCCGCCTCGCGGATTCAATAGAGGATGTCTTAATCTCCTTCTGTGAGGTGCATTGCACTAAAGTGGACAACTTGTAAATTGCCATGTATATTTCTGAAGTAAGGCATCCTGCGATCGTGATCAATAGTACAAACTGCTACAAACGAGAAAGCATTATGAACAACGACTACACTCCAAATAGCAAAATATGTAGGCCACTTACAATCCATTCGTAGTACAAACCTGACATATCTTATGCCAATCATGGGATTTTAGCCCTAATAATTAGTCGTCTTTGGAAAATGCAGACTTGAGAGAACGCATCATACTCATCGGAGTGCGGATAGACTTGACTATTTGCTTCACAATGTGCTCTTCTTTAGTGGACAAAACCCAAGGAGTGTGAGGTAGCTGCAAGCGACCATCAGCACTTGATTGCGGCCAAAGCGCCTCCATCTTGCCTACCTCCTTCAAATCCATTCATGCCCTTATAGTGTCTCTCTTTCTTGTGATATGGTCCCATAGCAAGCTATCCACGTTCTTGAAAATATGCATGGGATCCAACAAGTGGTTGATCTATAAGGTCCTCCAATATGGAAACTCATAGAAAACTAAGAATTGTTGCATTTCGTTTGGATGTGACTCCCTGTGGACCATTTTCAGTTCATACTAGCTTTGGGCATTCATACGTGTTGGAGGTTGTCCAAGAAAACCTTCCCTGAGTTCATGACCCTCTTGCAAGAAAGCGGTGTGTCCTTGATATACCATCTTCTTCACGGTTCGTGTCCTTTGAGAGTCTAACTGTGGCCCGCATAATGGACATGCATGATAACCTAAGGTAACCAGACGTGTCCCAACATCTCTATCCAATGAATACGAACTTCAACGAGCTATGATAGATACTACCAATGAGAACCGAAGCATACTTATCTGAGCACTCTCCGAATCCTAGAAAGTCATGCATCGTCCACATTAGAATGACTCCAATATTGGCGGACCATCGACCATCACGTTGTCATGCTGCTGCGTATCCGAGCCGTAAACACCTCCATTTTTGTTGTGCATCTGTGTTATCTTTTCACGTGTGTTTCATTGTGTTTGATTGCTGCATTATCTTTTCGTCCTTTTCAATACCCACATCCAATGTACATACTCCACTTGTGTGTTTGTGTTTGCGTGTGTTTCTGTTTGTGTGCATGTTGTGTGTGTGTTAGAAAAATATAAAAAACTGATGCCAAAGAATATGATCATACTGTCAATTTATATGATGAACTCCAAGAAAAGTGCAGGATACCGTGGAATCAAAGGAAGCTTTGTAGAAGCCGACATTTAAGCTATGAAGACAAAGGTTGCACCTGGACCAAGGCTTCTGATTCTAGACTATGTTAAAAGGCTTTGACAGGTGGTCCTCTAGTTCAAGCTCGAAACTTTGCAGTAATGACAGGTGTAAATTCAGGAATATCATGTGCAATGAGAAGAGCTCGTGGTGGCGTGGAAGATGTTCAGACCAGCATGGTAGCTGCCTTTGGATCTGGGGCTATGTTCTCTATCATCGGTGGCTTCGATGATGCTAAGAAGCAGCAAGCAATGGGTGTGCTTCTGAAAAACATGTTCACATAGCAGGAGTTGGTGGAGGACCCGAATCTGCTCTCAGATTTGGAGGCAGACATAACTGAAGAGTGTAGCAAACTTGGTGCTATTGAGAAAATTCGTATCTATGACAATAACTCACAAGGACTAGTTCTGGTCAAATTTAAAGATAGACAAAGTGGCCTAAAGTGTATTCAGATTATGAATGGTCGTTGGTTTGGTGGCAGACAAATTGAAGCACTTGCCGAAGGTCGAAAAAGAAGATGCGCTGATATTAGAGGAAAGAAGCTTTTCCTGGGGCTGATTGTTTTTTTGAGACCAAACAGGTAGCTGCTTATGGAGTGGAGGACAATTATGAGAGGCAAAAAAAACAAACTGATAGAGGGAGGGCAAAAGTGGGGAGAAAAGTGATTGCTGGAGGAGCTTTTGAGGAGGAGGCATCAAGCGAAGCAACAGGGTGACTAGCATCACAGCCGGCATAATAATCAACTGGAGTCAAAGGAGGAAAGTGCGTGGATGAACATGAAATCACCTCTGCTAATAAGCATACTGTAGCATGATACATAACAGGGGGCGCGGACAATTACTTGCTACTATAATTAAGAGTTCAGAAGGTTGGGAGGAGCTGCGTAGAGAGGCTCACAAGACAAGAAGGGGCGGCAACGCGGCACTTGGAATGGGAAGAAAGCAGATGGGGACTTCTACAAGATGACGTAGATGCATACGAGCTAAGGTGGAATGATTGGAGGGCCAGCTTTCTGCCAAAGAACGTGAATTAGCGGCACTCACTCGTGCAGAGAAAAAGGCATCAGCTACTTACAAAGCACAGATTTTAAAAAAATGCAACAAGAGGGCATGGTTAGCTGCACATGTGAGTCCTTCAACACCTTGTAAGCATGTTAATCCTTTAGCCCCCTTAGGCTCTACGACATGCTTTGCTGATGATCGAGTCAACAATAGGAAAAGCTGTTGCTCCGGCCATCAAAACAGGGCCGAAACTAAGGAGTCACTTAGGTACAAATGATCGAACCAAAATCATCGAGTTTCCTATTCTTCAAAAACAGAATAACTACAAGTACTAACTGCGCCACCAGAGTCGGGCTGGACTTCATCGCTCGAGGTTGTCGAAAGCCGGATGTGCACTGCTTTTCATGCGCACTTCAAAGGTGGATTGTTGCTGGTATCATGTGGCAGGCTGCCCCCAAGCTTTGATTCAGCTCCTCTGTCCAAGGTAGTTTCCATTGTGATGGCTTTTCAGGTGGAATGCGCGGGTCTTTTGTGTCACTGTGCCTCAGCCGTTAGCATCAACATGGGTCTCTAGGAGGATTTTGAAAAGCCACCAAACCTTTCGAGCTAATATATACAAATGAGTCTGCCATGTTTGCTGCTGCTGAATACAGATTTGATGTCTCTAAACTGGAGCCTGTTGTTGCAAAGCCACATTCTCCAAACAACCGTGCTCTTGCAAGAGAATGTACCAGTGTGAAGATTGAATGGGTGTACATTGGTTCATGCACTAGTGGGAAAATTGAGGATTTTATTTCTGCAGCCAAGCTGTTACACACTTCTGGCCAGAAGGTGAAGGTGCCAACTTTTCACGTTCCTGCTACACAGAAGGTCTGGATTGATGTGTACACTCAGCCAGTGCCTGGTGCTGATGGCAAAATTTGTGTTGAAATATTTGAGGCAGCAGGCTACAACACTCCAACCAGTCCATCATGTGCAGCTTGTTTAGGTGGTCCCAGGGACACATATGCACGTATGAATGACCCCGAGGTTTGTGTGCCACTTCAAATAGGTAGTAACACTCTTTGAGGGAAAGGTTACAAAATTGAGGCAATCAGTGACCAAGTTGACTTTTGGCCAATGGCTCTGTTGTACTTTGATGCTTGGGATCACAGTTTTGCAGTGAGTGTAGTTCCTCTACGTTATACCAGTTGCCCTACAGACTTTGCCCCAATGCTTTTACCTTTGTTAGTGGCTTGAAAGCTTGAGCTTGCTTAAGAGCCTTGGAGCAAGGCCAAAAGTTACATGTAGAGATAAGAAAGAAGGAACTTGAAGAAAATTTGTTTGTTGGCAGTTTCTTTGTTGTAATTCACTTGACAAGCAATATAGTGATCTTTGGCATTTAAAATTGAGATCTTCTTGTTAGCCTCTTTCCTTACAGCATCTTGAACCCCGTGTTCAGCAGCTCTTGCATGAACTCCACGACATTTCTGGTGAACCCGACGTGAAAGTGCTACGTCAATTTCTAGCAAGTTGGGAGACTCGTAAGAAGAGATGACAGACAAGAATGTCATGAAGCATCTGTTGCAGTCGTTTACATCCTATATGCAGTAGCAAGCACACGCGAAATACGATAGTGATGCCATGGATGCTTTGAAGGCTGTTCAACAGGAGATGAAGCAGTTCAACGGCCAACAAGTTTCAACTTACTTGCACTTGTATGAAGAAAAGATGAAGTTTTTTGGGGTTTCTCAAGACGTTTGGAGCCGCTACTTCTTGCGGATTGTGGTTCGCGCACTTGAGGTCCGAATTTCAGAAATTCAAGGAACACATGCTGGTTGGACAGAGTTTAAGAAGGCATTAAAAGATGAATATTTCCTGGAGGATATAGGTCTTATGAACCGCAGGAATTTCTTAGTATGGGTTTCTATGCCTAATAAGGGACTTTCAATTACCGCCCTTCTGCGAGAGTTTGAGAGCCGCTATGATCAATTGGACGGGACTGAGCAGCAAGCTTTGGACATGCAGAAGGTGGAATTATTTTTGCAAGCTGCTGATGCTGATTTACAGGAAAAGTTGGATGATCTTTTGAAAGATCAAGCTACCGATTTAGGCTTAAAGACCGAGTGGAAACATGTCATTGATGCTGTGAATGCGCTTGTTAAGAAGCAACGCAGGAGGGTATGATTGCATCGTAATACAGGATCTGCTTCTGAAAAATCCTTGGAGACCTCTACTTCTACCCCTGTTGCAAGTTCTATGCCTAAGCCTACTCCTCTTGTTGTAAATCCATCAGTTCCTGCTGCTCCAGTGCCCTTTTCAGTAGATGATATTATTAAAGGCTTGGCAGATTTGACGATAGAGGCAGTCAAAGCTGAAGTTGGGAAGTTAAAAGAGCAACTTATGCTAGTACCTGCTGTAGCACCTGCTCCAGTGACTGCTTTCCCAGTTGGCCAAAGAAAAGGGAGACGACGTATTTGGTGCGATAGTACAGAGCACCAACACTGCAGAGATTGTGATGCTTTTCAGGAAGCGCATAAGAAGAACGTAGTGTTTTGGGGACAAGATGGGAAGATATGGCTAACAGAGACTAGTGCTCCTCTTGACACGAACTTTGGTAAGGGAGGCATGAAGAAGCTCGTTGATGATATGGCTGCGTGATCAGCTTATATGAGTGTTAGAGGATATGCTTCAGCTTATGGAGTCCAGCTTGAGCAGAAATCAGATGGAGACTCTGCCTTATGGTCCTCTGCCTTGGAGATAGCGAGAAGAGGAAAAGTTCAGGCATCTACTATGACTTGTGTGGGCTCCACCATCCGAGGAGAAACGGGATGGGATTCTCCTGTTGACAGGTATTCTATTTTTTCTTATATGGTGAAAACACAGGGTTTAGATGCCATGGTTGAGGAGAAGAAGAGATGAGGAGGGTCTCAGCACCTCCAAAAAGACTAGAGGGGGTGACTTTGTTTCACCACCTATTACAGCTCCACCTATGACGAGTTCTCCAGCACAATCAGGTCCTGAACAACCTATGGTAGACAAACAGATGAAAGAAAAGAGGCAACCAAGAAAGAAGCCAGGATTCAAGCTCTTGCCAGACCTCAACATGCAGACGGATATGAGTAAGATTTTTCATGAAAGGATTCTAAATAGTGAAGTCACTTTTACTGTTGGTGAAGCTCTTGGATTGCTAGAAGAGAAATACAGGATCAGATGCAGGATCTTTTGCGGGGGAAACGACATGCAATGGAAGGACCTGCTTTACAGGGATTATGGTATGGAGCTCTTGGAGGAGAGCAAGATGATGCAGTGATGGTTGAGAATGCTTTTGTCAACCCACAGTTGGAGAAAATAGTTCAACCTATGCAGTATGAGGATGATGATACCCCTATCCTCATTCCTCGCAGCCATTTTTCACGTAGTTATTGGGCTAGAGCAACCACTGAGACGGTGGTAAGGATTGGAGAGAAACAGATTCCTTTGGTCGCTTTAGTCGATCATGGTTCCGAGATTAATCTTATTGCTCAAGGTGTTTATAAGAGTGGCAAGTGGCCTATGGATGCAGAGCATGGCTGGCGCATGAGAGCAGCCAATAATACTTCTGGTGATATGTATGCTGCTTGTTCGAGCATCAGGATTTCTATTAGCAATGTTGAAGAGGATTATCATTGCTTTGTTCAGGATTCTTGTTCTTATCCGATTATTCTTGGACAGCCTTTCATTACAGAAGCAAGAATGGAGACAAAAGTGATGGATGACGGCTCAGCCTATGCATGGATACGCAGTAAGGATGGTATGCGAGCTGTGGCGCAGTTTATGACTGTTGGAGTAAATCATCCGAGAAACAGGGACTCCTTGAGTGAGGCACCACTACCTGCGAAGGAGTTGGATTTTCATTAGGTACTGCTGTCTTGGGAGACGCCAGTGGTACGGAGCAGAGAAAAGAGGAGATCTCGCCTCCTGGCAGCCAATCTTTCTCCACTAAATTTTTTGGTTTTTCTTCAGATAGTTCAGTGAGTTATCAGAAAATTTCAGATTTGTCTAGAGCTGCCAGGCAGTACATTGGTCGTAAGGAGAAAGAGTTGAAGACTGCAGGTATTTTGCAAGCAAAAGAGCATGTGGATGGGTTGTATGATGAAATGTCTTATGCAGATACTTTGTCTGAGATGGAAAATATGCTGAAAACTGATGTATGTAAGGGTTCAAGGATCATACCTGTGCAAACCTTGGATATGTATCAGGAAATTTATGCTTTTATGCTGAAAACAGAGTCAGAGGCTGAGAAAACTCAGCAAACCGAGTCTATGGGGCTGATCTTGATCAGCTTTCAGAGTTGTACAGGGCTGAAACCTTTCAGCCAGCAGAATTAAATGCTAGAAAAGTTCAGCATATAGAGTATGAGGCTGCATCATGGTAGTCCACAGAGTTGCAAAGGGCTGAAACTTTTCAGCCAGCAGAATTAAATGCTGGAAAAGTTCAGCATATAGAGTATGAGGCTGCATCATGGCAGTCCACAGAGCAGAGGGCCGAAACCTTTCAGCCAACAGAGTTTAATGCTAAAGAATTTCAGCATACAGAGTTTCAGGCTGCACCCATGCAATTCATAGAGCAAAGGGCTGAAATCTTTCAACCAACAGAGTTGAGAGTTGCTGAAAAATTGCAGAAATTGCAACAAAGAAGAGAGTCCCTGACTGATGCCAAGGTTGACACGAAGTATAAAATAGTTGATAAGAAGGTTAAGCCGGTTGCAAGGCCGCTTCCTCCTAATAGTGATGAGCAGATGGAAAAAGCTATGAAGCAGCCTATGTTGAGAGTTCCTGCAGATATTGGACATGAATTTACAGCTGAAACTTTTGTAGAATTGAAGATTGGAAATGATGATTTCTTGCTTCCAGTGGAAAAATAATGTTTTAGAGAGATGCTTGGACAACATGGTAAGGCATTTGCTTTCTTTCCTCATGAAATTGGTTGCATTAGTCCCGAATTGGTTGGGCCTATGGTCATCTTCACTGTTCCTCATGTGCCATGGAATATACGTCCTATACCTGTGCCCAGAGCACACTTGCCAAAGCTGATAGAGTTGCTGAATGAGAAAATTAAGATGGGGATTTTGGAACCCTCTTCTACGCCCTATTCTAACAGGTGCCTTACTGTACCAAAGAAGAATGGAACCTTGAGATTTATTGAGGATATGCAGCTCATGAATAGAATGACAATCAGGAATGTAGGAACAGGACCAGTTGTGGATGAGTTTGCCGAGGCTTTTGCAGGACGAGCCATCTATTCCCTAGGTGACTTGTATTCTGGTTATGAATAGTTTCAGCTTGCCCTGGAAAGCAGGGATATTACCACTATGCGGACACCTATTGGTCTTGTGAGGATGTGTACCTTGCCTCAAGGTGCCACCAACTCAGTTGCTCATATGATGAATGCTATGCATAAAGTTCTACGAGACTATATTCCGCAGTATACCATGCCTTTCTTAGATGATGTGCCTATTAAAGGCTGTGCAGAAGAAGAAAAGAATGAGAGTCTTGATTTGTGAGGATGTAGACAGTTTGTGGCTGAACACTTGGTTGCTTGTGAGCAAATTCTGACACGATTAGAGGAGGTAAATTTGACTCTTTCAGGGCTGAAATCTGTCTTTGGTGTTAATGAAGTCATCATAGTTGGGCATATGGTTTGGTTATTATGGCAGGGAGCCTTCACCTGCAAAGGTGGATGCCATAAGCAGGATTGCAGAGTATTGCTCGACTACTTCAGAGGTGCGGAGATTTGTGGGAGCTTGTGTATTTTACATGATTTGGATTCCTCATTTTGCTCACATAGCAGATGTTCTCTATCAGCTGCTTCGAAAGGGGCAGGAGTTTCATTGGGATGAGAAGCATTCAAAAGCCATGCGTAAACTCAAGAAGCTGTTGCAGTCAGCTCCTACTCTTCGCAAGGTGGATTATCAGTGTGGACGGCCAATCATGTTGACAGTTGATACTAGCCCTATTGGCATAGGTTGGGCAGTGGGATAGGATGATGCTGATGGGAACAGATATGCAATCCGCTTTGGAGCTAAAGTTCTTAATGAGCGACAGAGAAGATATCCGCAGATTAAAAGAGAGTTGTGGGGAGTAGTCACTGCACTGAAGTGTGATAAAGAGTATTTTATTGGTGCTCCAGTTGTTGTGGAAACAGATTTCTTGCCTTTGCTTGGCATGATTACTAGCTGTTTGACTCCAGATATAGCGATGCTTCGGTGGATTGCCTACATCAAATCATTGAATCCAGAATTTCGACACATAGCAAGAAAAGATAATCCAGTTTGCTGACATGCTGTCTAGAGCGAGATATGAGGATGAGGAGTCATTGCTTGCAGAAGATGATGAGACAGAGTTTGCAGCTTCTGTCCTTGTTCATGATTGTCATGTATCTACAGTTGAAGCCTTTATTGAAGAACTCTATGTTGGCGAGTGGCTGCAAATTGGTCAGTATCTGAGTTCATTGACTCGAAGAGCTGATTGGATAGATGATGCATTCAAGAAAATTAGAAGAAAGGCTTATGGGTATTTCTTGAAAGATGGTTTTCTTTGGAAGCACCCAAAGAAGAGAGGCGGCCTACCCTTGAGAGTAGTTTGTGAGGCGGCGATGCAGATACAGATTATGCGAGAGTTTCATGAGAGTTCTTGGGCTGGACATAGAGGTGTGTGGGCTACCTATGAGAAAATCAAAGAAAGATACTGGTGGAAAGGGATGTATAAGGATGTTTTCCACTTTGTGGAGACTTGCAGGGACTGTCAGCTTTACTCTTTAGTGCGGCATCGCGATGAGTTGCATCCGACCTATCCGCTATGTATACATTATAAGTGGGTGGTTCTTGGGAGATTAATATAAATAAATAATTTAAAACTTTGAAAACCTTAAAATTTTTAAAGAAGCTTTTATTAGGAAAACAATGAACTCTCCTCATTCAAGAAGTCTTTTTCAACCAAATTTTATATTAAAAAAGGAGTTAGTTACAAGAGTGTGGTGCTTCATTTTCAATGCAAATTGATTAGTAGATACGAGGTAATTGATTTTTTAATCGAGAATAAGGAAAATGAAAATTTGAAAGTTCCTTTTAAGATATTTTGTGAATTTTTTATATTCTAGCTTTTGGTAAAAAAACAAACAAACTAGTCAAATTTCATATTTTTTGGAAATGTTTTTGGAGGTAAAATAGAAATATATAAAATACGAAAAGTCTTGGACATCTCTATCCTCAGAGTTATTTTTTTCCATATCTATATTCTCTCATGGCTCTATTGTGACCTCTTCTCTGTGTTTATGCAATCTTCATTAACAGAGTGAATTACTTACATCCTCCTTTCCCTTGGCACCTTTGTGTACCTCTCTGTGCATCTCCACTCTACCTCCTGTGACAACCAAGTAGGCCCCCTGTTTCTATTAATAGTAAAATGAATACAAGAAAGAAGGAGTTGCATATTGAGATAGAGATTGAATACGCCCCATTATTCAAAAGAACCCAGCATACCAGTGTCAACCCTCAGGTTTTGCAGACTTACAGGAGGCAAATGGGATTCAAACATGTGGACTTGTGGGTTAATGGGAAAATCTACCCAATTGACCCCTTAAACAATAAACTTCAAACTTTCTTAGGAATATATCACAAATTTGCTAAAGTATGTGTGCAAGGGTGAAAATGGGTTGCTTGGTTACACTAGGTGGCTCAATGATCATGCATTCAAAGTATTTACAACTTGCCAAGCAACCATAAAAATTTTCCATGATGTGATCTTTGCACATCAATTTCATATACAAAAGCTCATAGGACAAGTGGTACAGCTAAATGACACTATAATTCAACAAAACAATCAAATTATTTCAATGCATGACACCATCCATGGCATTGGTATCTCATATGAGGGGGCAAAGGCACAATTGGAAGACTTAAAAAAAGATCAATAGTAAGCTAACACAGGAGTGCAAATGAAAGAAGAAGTCAATCAATGAGTTAATTGTGAATAGTGACCAGTGAAAGCGACGTATCAAAGCATGTAGAGCTCAGAAAGAGAACCTAGGTGAGGGCGAGGTTGGATCGTGTATTAGTAGATTGCTGAAGGCAAGTACATTGAAAAATGCTTTGAGCAATTCTAAGTTTAAGGCTGTGAAGGAAAAGGTGATTGAGTGCACATTAAAAGATATGTCAAATGAGTTCTTAGCTGTGGATACACAATCTATTTGTGACAAGGGCAGCATTAGCACAAAGACGTACTCAAAGAAATTCAAAGGTGTCAAGGCTGGGTTTGGTCGTGTACTGAAGAGAAATAGAATCATGCCTCTTGCTCAACCTTTAAAGTTAATAGAGGCCCGACAACAACTTAATACAAAGGTTTTGGAGCTGATAGGAGATCCCATGCATGTTCAATGCATGGAAACACTAAAGATTGGGACCAAAAGTGCATATGTGGTGAAGTTCACCAAACTCAACAATTACTATTAAGATTTGTACAAGGTGTAGTCGACAATGATAATGTACTAAAATATGTATGTTGAGGAATGTAATGGTAAATTACAGTTTTTTATAAAATTAGATGAAAGTGAGATCGTCTTCAAAGGAGTAAAGCTTGAAAGAGTTAGTGCAACTCTAATGAATAGAGCTTTACAATTCAACAATAACAACCCATGAAACTTTGTTCAATCTGAGCGCCATGTGTGGTGGCTCATTGCATTTGAAGTTCCTAAGGAAACATTTGAGGTGCTCTAGTTGTTCTTTATGCACACAAGTATTCCAAGTATCATCGATCATCGGGACCACGGTGAGATAGTCTCAGTTGAAGGGTATGGTCAATACTTAGTTGAATGGCATCTTACAGGAGACTTGAAAACTTTAAAATGCATGTGTGGAATCTCCAATGGTGCAAATACAAAGAATCCATGCCTATAGTGCTTGACAGAGAGGGTGGAAGGAAAGGACAGAAATAAGAACTGACAAAGGGTGACAAGTGATGCACTGACACATAATAGAGAAGATCCCACTTGGAAGCACATCTTCAACATTCCATTGGATCGTATTCACATTTGTTCATTGCATGCTTTTGTTAGAATCATGGAGAAACTTGTATATGAATACATTTTCTTTGCTTATAGGATGCAGCCAAAAAAAGAAGCCATTGCAAGTGTAGGAATTTGGAGCAAGTGCTATCAGAAATTGGGCTACACAAGCATCAAGTGATGATTGAAAAAGATGAAAAGAGATCAAGAAAATCTGGTAACTTGCCAAAAAATCCTTACTTTGGAGGAGCAAAGGCTAGGAAGTTTCTCTTAGCACCCATCAATGAGGAAGGGAATGTCATGGTTCGTAGGCCATAGGACTACGATGGGTGGAAAGAGTTACATTTTGCAGCTCTTGATCAAAGTAATGGAGGAAAAACAAGATTGGCCAAAGCTAAGGTTTGGATAAGTCTTATCAAATTGGCTCCCTTTCTTCACAAGTTGGTTTTTAACAATGAAGATAAGCAAGAATTTATCAATGCTGTGCATAGCTTCTACGAAAACATGGTGGAAGCGTAGGGCAAAAGCTCTATCACACATTACATGGTGTGTACGAAGTCAATATTTTAAAATTGTATGAATTGTATAAAGTGTTGAATATATTTTTACTCATGTGTGATATGTGTCTTTGTAGCATATCCTTGAGGCACATGGGCCATACTCTGCAGAAAAGGGAAGCATCGGAATTTGGTCCACACAAGGGATGGAAAATTTACATTGGATAACTTGTGGTGCATATCAAATAAAAACTGATCATGGTGGAAGGGTGAATGGTAGAAATCCAATGATCCAATTGCTATCTTGGCGGCATAGATTTATAGTAGCAGATGAAGCTAAACTCTCGTAAAAGAGAGAAAATGAAAGTGATGATGAATCAGCTGCAGACATAATGGAATCATATTGTGTCACTAAAAGAGTATGTTATGAAGCCTCAAGTGCCAAAGAAAACCATACCAAGTGGCTAGAAACAAGGCTTCAACAAGGCAGCAAATGGGTTTGAAGAGAACTAAGATAGTAAGATGAACAATGTGTTTAATGTGAATGTAATTCATAGTTTAACAGAGAAAGAGAGAGTGTGCATCTATGTGAATGAGTCTTACAGTTTAGGGTTATATAAAAGAGGGTTTTACTTTCTATCTTATTCATTGAGTTCTCACATCTGGCTAGGTCTAAGATAGTTGCAAATAAGCAGCTGCTCAAAGCCCCATATCATGTTTAGCCCCTTAGAGCATCTACTAGCTCAGATGTACCCCCTTCTCAACCTAATCCAGCTCCCTCAAAGTGCCCTCACAAGGGTCCTCCTCGGCATCCCCACAAGAAATGCAAGTGGAAGCCAAGTACAGTGGCCTTTAGAGAAATTAGGAGGTATCAACACTCTTTTGATCTCATCATTCCGAAGGTGAGCTTCTCGAGACTTGTTCATGAGATTATGCAAGACCTCTACCGTAGAGAAAGCAGGAGGTGATTTTTGGCACAAGGTGAGGATAGACCCAATCTCTTTACAAAAGAATGTATTCATGCTCTACAGTGTGCTGCAGAGGCCTTTTTAGTTGCCTTGATGACTGATGCTCAACGTTGTGCAATACATGCAAAGTTCATCATTGTAACTCCCAAGAACTTCTAACTTGTAAGAAAAATTGAAAAAGTGAAGGATGCATTCATTCCAATGGAATGAACATAGTTTATAATGTTATCTTTTTTGGCATAGTGTTATCCTCATGCATTGGATATATGACTATGTCCCAATGCAAAACTATTATGTGCGCCCTTAAAATATGAATTAAATTTTTACTCTTGTTCTTCGCTCTCAACTTTGGCTGTGCATCTGCGTTGTATTTTCAATTCTTACTTACAGTTTTTGTTAGCACTGTCAATTTCAATAGGAAAAACATACAAAAATTTTCCATTTCTTGTTACAAACCTTACTCCTGATGCCTGTGTATAGTCTATGTGATGTGAAGTTTCTAAGGGCCAGTAGTTGCAATGTTGATTTCTCAATTATCAATCCATCCATGATTTTGGTGTGGGATAATTTTTAAAATACTAAATTGTATCGGAATGTGAAAAAACTTCACACACACACACACACTCCTTAGGTGGCCAAGAGCTTGCAAATCCCTCGTGCGAAGTTTAGCATCTGGAGTCAAAGGTGTTATACCTGGTGCACTGCCCCATGGGAACAGTGCATACTCTGTGCAAAGGATCCACGTGGGCCAGACACCTATTCACCACTTTTTGGTGATTCTTTCTTGCGTGAAATACCAAGAGCTGTTTGAGAGGAACCCAAGTCATGTTGGATCCCTCGATGGAGTATGTAGAGGTAGCAATGGTGCTCACAAAGTCTTCCAAAATTTGAAGGGGGGGATCTAGTGATAAGAGCATCTTTCAAGGTTGAAGTTCTTATAGAAAACCTAAAATATCTCAGCACCCTGGCTGGCAAAGATAGTCTCATGGATCCACTCATCAAAGTATGCACGAGCATCCATCGTAGCAGGTAAGAGGGATATGGTGGACATAAAAAGATGAAGAGAGAAAGTGTAAATGAAACAATGAAACAAAAACTAGAGTAGTTCTATCTTGAAAACCTTAAGTTTTAAACCATTAAGGGTTTTTCACATACGATATTTAGTTCTGGCTTTACTTACATATTTGTAAAGCTTACATGTATATGTAAATGTGTTGATGTGAAAAGTGTATAATAAGTGTATGAATTTTCATAAATACCAAAATTTTAAATATTATAAGTTTGCAAGCGACAATATTCTATTGGCAAAAAAATCCAAAAATTTATAGGTGTTGGATATTACAACTTGTGATGTTGGGATTTTTAGGGAGACTCTACAATTTCTAAAATATGTGGGGCCACACACTTTCCATTGGTAATAGTATTCTTAGCTCAGCTTTGAATTTTCCTACCATCTAGTTTAAAATAGAAGCTAACAGGTGGATTCTGCATTAACATTCTACTTTCCTAGACCATTATACTCAAGGGCCAATCATCCTCCATTTGCAACACTTGGGGCTCACAGTCGTCACAAATGACAGTAACATCCACAACTGCACTTTCACGCATGTCTTGCAAGGCACAACCATTTACCCTTGAGCATCCTCCATCTACAATACTTGAACACTAGGCATAAAGTCTATTGTGTGAAAAAGTACATGTAATTGGAAAGGAAAGTTAACTGATTCATCCCAAAGTAAGATAGTAGTCAACTAAGAGAGACAAATTTTACTTGAAAGCCAAGTCCCTTGTTGTGACTCGATACTCCACTGTTTCGGGACTGTGAGTCATTTTTTATTTCTAAGTTTTGACTAGAATCCTTGTTACATAATCCTCTGATGCACTTTTTATGACATACGTACTTTTGGTACGTCTCAAACCCTTACATTCCTTGAACATGTGTGCAAAATTTGCAATCAGTATGAGCCAGCTTAGATGTACATTCTTTGAGCTGGTTCTTAGCTTCATAGAATTTAATATGTCTACTAAAATTTTTGTGCTATACATGTGCAAAATGTTGCTACTACACAATGGTCATTCTATGTTATTGAGATTCTATATGTGCATATACTCAAGGGTTCCACATTCTCGACCCCCCTTGGGCAATATGTACTTGGAGTCATAGAAAAAAACAAGGTACTTTGTAAGCTGCTTAGTTATATGCCCCTCAAAGAGCATTATACCAAATTCGAGGTGGTAACACTTAAAAGAGCCTGTGAAACTCTCAACGTTTTGTTACTCACAGCAATCCGAAGAGTATACTTCTGTAAATATGAGACAAGTTGTTACATAGATATCATGAAATTTCTCATTCTCAATGAGTTGCAAATACCTACTATTTGCAATGTTTCATTGAAAGGGCACAATGGCCGCAATATGTAATTGTTTTTGCATGAATACATGTTGTACAAATGCCTCTGTTACAAGGTGAGAATTAACATTTCTTTTTTTGAGAGCTTATATTTTACCCTTCTAGTGCTTTGATACATCTACAATTGCAGATGCTTTCACCCTGAAAGCTCCCTTCATACTTGGATGCATATGTATCCAAGACAAGCAATGGTACATATCAATGATCCGATTCCCTTCTTCATCTTTTCTATTACATACTTCTATCGAGAGAATGCTTGTTCTTCTCTTGAGCATTATAACCTACACATTCGATGTAATGAAGTATGAATTAACCCCGAAATAATAAGCATTTTAAGTCTGTCTAGTAATCACCTAAATGTCATACAAAACAACATGACATTAAGATATGTTTACACTTTTGTAAATAAACATAAACATCGATATCAAAATGCATGTGGATACATTGACACAAAGTATAGATTCAATTTCAAGGCATCACTTTAATCATACCATTTACATGAAATATAATGAAAAAGAAAAGCACAAGAATACTCAAAGAATTTTTCCAAAATAAATTTTATTATAATGAATAGGAGTCTCATTTGACTTAATACATTGTATAAAACGTGGGTACTATAGAGTAGTTGTTACAAGGATAGCAACCACATGGCATGCAAATCTTAATAGGCACATTGGATTGACACCTAAGATATTCTAAGACTTAACACATTTTTTGTTTTCTTTTGTCAATCCATGAGGCATTATCATCTCCTTTAACAAAGAGTCTTGCAATATCTAAAGATTTGTAGTTGGTTTTCATTGGCATATGGTACACAATTTTTTACAACATATCCACCATCACTAAGATTGTTGAGTTGTGTTCTCCTTGAATTGAGGGTAACTCAGCTATATATCCATATTATTACAATTCCATTTCATTTGAGGGATATCAAGTACCTAGAGCTAACCTAGAATCTTGACATGCTTATCTTTTACTTGTTGGCAAGTTAAGTACTCAGTAACATAGTTAAATACATTGCTCTTGAGTGTCTCCCCACCATGATAGCTTTTTCTTGCAGTATTGAGAGTTTTTTCATAGCTAGTGTATCCTAAGAATGGGGAGTCATGAAGTTTTCAACGTATCTTTATCTTGAGTTCTTGACTTAAAGGATCACACAACCCATCCCTAAGTAGGCAAGTCCTTCGTCAACAGGAAAGTTTTGTTACTTAAATTTGAGCGTAGAGTTTTGTTCTTTGGATCGGACCTCTCTTAATATTTTTTGATATCTTGGGTCTTTAATGGATTCTTCTCTAGCCATTTGTTGATACCTTGGTTCTTTAGTGGCTTCTTCTCTAGGCACCACTAATATAGGAGTACTAGGCATTCACATCATGGCAGTCAAAGATTCTACTTTAGAGGGTTTCTCTGCGATGAGAGCATTGAGAAATACATTATAGCTTACAATGTCCACTATTGTTTTCTCAATTATACCTTCTCTACGATGAGTAAGCTATTGGATGACCTTCTTTTATATGTACACATCCCAACGTAAGAGAGCTTGCATCTATTACACCTTCACATTATTTTCTTAGATTGGATAGATTTAGAATAGATTTTGTCACTAAGCTATGCTTGATTTTATCAAAGCTAAATTGTTCAATGGGAGTTCACACAATAACGACTTGTTTCTTGAGAAAATTAGTGAGAGATGCAACAATCAAGATATAATCCTCGATAAAAACATTGTACCATCAAGTTAACCCCAAAAATATTCACAACTCTTTAACTATTGTTGGAGATGGCCATTCTTGGACATCTTTGACCTAGGCAAAATCCACCACAATTCCTTCCTCTGATACTATGAATCCAAGATACTCAATTTACCTTTTATAGTGTGAAAATTTCTTTCTATTGGCATAGAGTTTATGTTTCCTCATTGTTTCAAGGACAATGAAAGTTGCGGTTGATGATATTCATCTTTCTTGGAGTATGTCAAGATGTAATCAACAAAGAAGGCAAGAAAAAAAGCATCAAGATAGGGCCAAAATATATCATTAGTTAATCTAAAAGACATTATAATAGACTCATAATGACCATAACTTGTGCTTAAAGCAGTTTTGGAAATATCTTTCTCCTTGCTCCTTATTTGGCAGTAAGTTGATCATAGATCATTCTTGGTGGAGAGGATTTTTGTCTTGAATTGTGTCAAGGAGCTCATAAATCCTTGGATTTGGATACTTATTCTTGACTTTGATGTGGTTCAACCTACAATAATTAATGCAAAGGTGAAGCATCTCATCCTTCTTCTTCTAAAATGGAATTAGGGCTCCCCAAGATGCATTTCTTACTCTAATGTGCCCGATCCAAAATTTTCATAAGTTTCTCCTTTAGCTCAATAGCTTCCATAAAGGAGATCTGGTATGGTGTCTTAACTAATGGAGTGGCTCCTATTACTAGCTTAATCTCATGATCAATCTCGATTTGAAGTGGGATTTTCATTAATTCCTCTAGGAATATATCTATGTACTCCTTTAATCAAGATGGTTCTTCTTTAGCTTCATTACGTTGCTCAATCTTATTAATCTTAATTAGCTAGATAGGTAGGTGTTTTCTTTGTCCTTTAACAATGTGAAAAGATTTTGCCATCTTGGGCTTTCTAGCTTCGCATCAGGTAGTCACTTACTCCCATTTTAGCTTTGGAATTTAACTTGGCTCTTTCTACAAGTATGGCCATCATTAGATATTAGCCAAATCATTCTTAGCAGGCACTTAGAGGCTACCAAATTCATAACCTTGAACCTCATATTGGTAGGGTTGCCTCCTAGGTTAAAGTTTAGCTCACTAGATTGTTGTGCAAAAATAACTTCTTTTCTATTTGCTAATTTTACCACAATCTTGGATATATGTGCAGTGGATATCCTTAACTTTCTTTCACACTTTGATGAGATCAATGAATGAGTGTGTTTGTACATAGTCAATTAGAATTTAAAATATTTACATTAGTAAGTCATGGTTATTTGAATCATCAAGAATCGGAAATTCAACCCCCTTTTGTTAAGGGGAGCATGGACAACTTCTCTTTCCATATCTGCATTCAATGTAGGGTCTTCATCTTCCTCCAAATCCTTATGTGTCACACTAAAAACTTTCCCTTTGCCGCTAGCTATAGAAGATCAGTTTTTAGCACAAAAATACCCTTGGTAGAAAGTGTGATTTAGCTTTGGGCATTGTCTCTTAAAATGGCCCAGCTCATTGCAATAGCAGCATCTTTGCATGTCATTGCTACCACCTATTGGCACAAAAGTCTTGAATATATTTTCTTGGCCTTCTTTCTTTGGCCAAGGTTAGTGTTAGCCTTGAGAACTTTTGGCGAAGTCATATGGCCTTCTATTCGGAGAACCATATCTCCCAAATCTATTATTTTTAGGCTTTGATTGAAGCTCTTGAATGATTGGCCTTACCTGGATTAATGTTTCTTGAAGGTTAGATAGATGAATTACTTCAAGGCTGGTATCGAATGGAGAACTCAACCCATTGCAAAACTTTGATACTTATTGATAGATGTCCATGGGTGCGTCATACTTTAGAAGTGAGACAAATTTTGAAGTAGTAAGCTTCCAATCAGTGGAGAATTAGTTCATCTTCATGGTTCACTAAGTTGGCAAAAGGTATCTCCTACATACAACTTCCTTCAACTTATCATAGATGATGGCTGACTTAGAAACTCCTTGGTTTTTATTGTTAAGAGTGTAAGCTTTTGTTGTGTGTATATGTACACATTGTGTGAAAGCACTCTATAATCTAAACATTGTATGGTTTGAGGGACATGAATGTGAGGTGTGGAGAGAAGTGTTCCACATAGGTAAACACATGTACAGTGTGAGTAATAGTGATGTCACATGGAGACACACATCAAAGTTGTGAGACTACATAAATTAGGACTTACCTCCTCTATAAAATGTAACCATTGTATGCAATGCAAGGTAGTGAGTAATTGTTGAGTGTGCATATAGTGTGCCTTCTCTCTATAGTTATGAAGTCTCTTACCTACTATAATCCCTTGTAATTACATGTCAACTCATTTTGTACACACCATGATTAACCCCACATTGGGATTGTTAACATGGTATCAAAGTGACACCACTAAGAGAGTATAGTTTTGAATGTTGAAGTTTGGGAAAAGAAGAAAGAAAAAGCACCAAGAAAAAATTTTAGCCTCCATCTCCATGAGCTGAGAGTTTGGGCAACGCTTGAAGAAACCATGTGAACCTACTTGTAGTACACCCACCGGAAAATCCATTCCCGTGTTGGGTGAGGCAACTCTATGACCACAATGATCCTATGCCTATATCTATTGAGAACCAAGGAGGTCTCAGAGAATAGAGGAGCAAAGGAGGGCTTCTGCTCACATAGTCAATATGGCCTTGATCATTAAGATTATGAGAGAAGTAAAGGAGCCAACTAACTTAGAAGAAGCACTTGCAGATCCAGCATGGAACGCAGCTATGCAAGTCGAGTATGACAACATAATGAAGAATGACACTTGGGAGCTAGTGGATCGACTAGCAAAGTAGAAGGTTATTGGCACCAAATGGATCTAGAAGGTAAAGTACAAGGTTGATGGTACCTTCGAAAAGTACAAAGACAAATTGGTTGCCCAGGGATTTTCACAAGTTGAAGGGTTTGATTTTCAAGAGTTATTTTCCCCAACTACTACAATGACCACCATTCACACAATACTTGCAATGGCCTCCCACAATAAGTGGCCAATTTACCAAATGGATGTTAAGTCAGTGTTCTTAAATGGTGACCTCAAGGAGGAGGTGTACGTGGCTCAGCCACCAGGGTTTGAGGCCCCCCATTGTGAGAACAAAGTGTGTAAATTGAAGAAGACATTGTATGGGCTAAAACAAGCTCCTAGAGCATGGTACCAATAGCAGATAGATAAATTATTTTCAAGCTTAAACTTCAAAAGATGTGCCTCAGATGCTAACTTGTATGTTTACATGGATGGTGAAAAGTCTATAGTGATTGTCATGTATGTGGATGACCTTCTTATTATAGGTGACTATGAAGATGTGATCAACCAAGCTTACTGCACTATTATTTGGGGATTGAAGTGAGCCAGGAAAGATCTTCATCTCTTAGAAGAAGTATGCATGGGAGATCTTGAAGGCATTTGGCATGGTCAATTCCAAGGAGATAGCTACACCTATAGAGGTGAATGCAAAGTTATCTGTTGAGGATACATCAACACTAGAAGACATTGGGAGGTATAGGAGGTTGGTCAATAGTCTTGATTTACTTGTGTAACACCAAACTAGATATTAGTTTAGCTGTTGATGTTTTGAGCAAGTTCTCAAACAAACCTCACGAGAGTCATTGGAAAGCTGGGATGTGGGTGCTTAGATACTTGAAGGAAACTCTTGACTATGGTATCACATACAGTTCTGAAACTTCTCTTATGGGGAATTGTGACTCAGATTGGGCAAGAGACAGTGATTCTAGGAAGTTAGTTTCTAGTTATTGTTTCTCTTTGGGTTCATGAATTTTCTCTTAGATTAGTAAGAAGTAGCCAATAGTGGCATTGTCTTCTACCGAAGCAAAGTACAAGGCAACTTGTTTTGCTGCATGTAAAGCAGTATGGTTGAGAAGGATCCTATGGCATATGGGAGTGCAAGATCAAGAAACAACTGTGTTGATATGTGACAATCAAAGTTGCATCACCATTGCCAAAAATCTAGTGTTTCATGCACTCACCAAACACATAGAGATACAGTATCACTATGTGCATGATTTGATTGAGGATGGGATAGTGGAATTAGTCTACTGTCCAATAGAGGAGAATGGAGAACATATCTTCACCAAAGAGCTTATAAAGGATCTACTTCAAGTTCATCTATAGAGACTCAGCATTGGGCCGAGGAGATAGTTTACCTGCCGGGGTGGACATTGAGGGGGGGTGTTAGATATGCTCAATGCCCCACCCTCATAAGGTGCCACCAATGATCCAAGGTGCTCAAAGTTTCAAGGCCCCCATTATGAGGAGAAGCCACATGTGAGCTCGGATATTGGTTGAGTCCTGACTTGTATGTCAGATGAGGTATATGTGACTGGATGGCAAAAAGGTGATCGTTGTGGGTCTAATCTTTGGGTTAGATGGAGTAGTTAAGCTTGTAGCAACTCAAGGCACATTGAATTGAGCTGTGGGATAAGGGAGTTATCAAGGGCCCCTATTTTGGGGTTTGGGGTCCGCATAAGTGGCCCTGGTTGGTAGGGGTCCAGGGGTGCTGCCCCTGGCCCACCGATGATAAAGGGAATATTCCTTGGCTGACTAGTGTAGGTTCATATGATAGGTTGGTCTAGCAGGCCAATCTAACTGTTTTCACAGGCTATAAAGGCTAAACCCCTTCACAGCCATCCATCATCTATCTTTCACCCAGTCAGAGTTGTTCCAGCTAGCCTTAAGCTCTTCACCTATCTTCTCTGTAAATCGCCATCTAAGCTTCACAGTGGAAGCACACGGGTGGATAGATCCATCTTTGTATCAATTGTTTGGAGCTAAAGAATTTCTTTTTAAAATTATCCTCTTATCTATTGTGTACTCTCTATCTCTTTCTCAAATTTTGTTCATTGGGTTGTGTAATTTTTACACGTCTACCCAGCATCCTCTTGAGACCATGTTGTACCCATAAGTTGCTCATTGAAAATAACATCATAACTTATGATTACCTTCTTGGAAGATGGATCATAAAACTTGTATCCCTTCAAAAAAGTTGAATATCCAATGAAAATAACTTTCAAACCAGGAGGATTAAGTTTTTTGTGAGTCTCTTTGGGTACATGTATATAAGCAATACATCCAAAAGTTTAAAAATATAAAACAGAAGGAGTTTCACTTGTCCAAGTAGTAATCAGTAGTTTACCAGAAGGACCAGTTGTAGGAAGATGATTTTTCACAAATACTACTGTTAAGACTGCTTCGTCCCAAACATCGAGATAAGCTAGAATGAATTGAGCATACATCACTTGGCATTGAGAATAGTCTTGTTTTTACATTCAACAATACCATTCTATTGAGAAGAGTAGGGAACCATATATTCATTATGAATATCATGGCTATTACAATAATAATCAAAATCATTTGAAATGTATTCTCCACCATTATCACTACGAAATTACTTAATGCGATGACTAGTATGAAGTTCGGTAGCTTTTTTATTTTACTTACAAAGATAATAAAGATTTTTATTTGTGTTGCAAGAGAAAAAAAGTGGTGTATCTTGAGAAATCATCAATAAAAGTCATGAAATACCAATATTGAGATTTTGATAGAGGAAAAGGTCCACAAATGTTGGTGCGAATAAGATCAACCAAATCTCTAGAATGAGTTGTGGTGGAAATGGAAAAAGATTTGCGAAAATGCTTTCCAAGTGCAAAATATTCAAAAATAGCCATATGAGGATGAGCTTTGAATTCCATACCTTGAAAAAAGTCACGCTAATAAAGATCGACAAGCTTAGAAAAATCAGAGTGAAGAAAGTGATGATGCCATATTTTGTTGTTAAGATCGCCAGGAGCTATGAAAACATTTGCAACACCTTCATTTAAAGATAACTAAAAGAGATTACCATTTTGAGGATCAACAACTACGGTTTGGCCATCTTTCTCAATGTGACACTTGGTATGGTCAAAATTGACAAAGAGACCAAGATCAATAAGTCTTGCAATCTAAAGAAGATTCCTTTGTAGATTTGGGACATATAAATCTCCATGTAGAATTCTTGTTGAAGAAAGAATACCGAGATATAAAGAACCTATACCTTTGACTTGATAGGTTGTATCATCAGCAAGATAAACCAATTTCTTGACAGGAATAGAATAATAATTATGTAACCATTGGGATTGATATGCCACATTTTTTGTAGCACTAGAATCAATAATAATAAAAGAGATCCATCATGAATATGAAGTACCCTTTGCAAACATATAGAATAACTCACACAATTTGTGTTTTCAATAGTGTTATCATGTATAGTAGCATATGATCTATTATGATATGAATCAAAACACGTCTTGAAACATAGATGGGTTGGATAATCACTCTTTTTGTAGTATTCACAAGGAGAATAATCTCTAGATAAACATGGTTGTTTATTTGTAATACCATGTTCTTCAGCATATTGTTTCGTCCAACAATCCTCTATAGTGTGACCATTTCTATTGCAATAAGAATAATGTCTGATAGGAAACTTGAGATGAGAGAAGTTACCACCACAACGACTCCTAGTATGTGTAGAGCATGGAAAGGGACGCCTTTGAGCGAGTAAAGCTTGGTCAATTTGTTCTCATTGCGTATCCTCTTGTGAGATCATAACTATTTCTTGATTTGTGTATCGTCGTTCATGTCGTTGTGAATATTCAATCAAAGGAATACAAGCTTGATCAAAATTGATCCCATCTTTGTTAGATAATATGGTAACAATATTATCATAAGCAGGATCCTTTACAATATCAAGAAGCTATATTACCATATGCTTTCATGGAATAGCATCAAAAGCAACAACAAGCTGATTGATAATGTTCTTGTGAATTATTTGATATATGTTGTCATAGAAGTTCCAATGTTGTATTGTAACTCAGTGAGATGACTACGAAGATAAAGTATTTCTGTAATAGATTTATTTTCAAAATTTGCTATCAAATACTCCCATATAGCTTGTGAGGTTGAAATATTACATACATCAAGCATAAGAGATTCTTAAATAGTAGAAAGAATATACCAAACAAGCTACTTTGTCACGTCAGACCCACTCATTATAAATAGTTTGCCATTCTTTGAAGATAGGTCCTTGAGTTACAAGGGTATTATCATGAGCCCAATCAATTGGTTGAGGTGGGCATTCATAATCACCAAGAACAATATCATGCAAGTCATCACCTTCAAGAATTAGCAACATCTTTACTTTCCATCCAAGGAATCATTGTCCTTGAAAGCGAGGAGCAGAATGTTGTCTAGAAGGAAATCCGTGATAATTATAGAATTCAACATAGTTGGCTAAGAGAATACATACAATATGAAATCACAGAATTTTCACACCATATATGAAACCATGAGATGAGAGTGCAGCACAACAAATTGTTGTCACACGGAATTCACGTGGGGGGGTTCGTGAAAGTTGCTTGCCACAGGGATGCTTTGAGATGGGAGAATTCAACATAAAATAATTAACGAGAAGAGTTTAGATTCAAGTCGCATGAGAAAAAAAATTTATTGAATAAAGTTATAGGCAAGGTACAGGTTCATATGACTTTTGGATCAATCTGAGGAAGAAGAGAAGAAGGTGGAATGTCAGGTTTTGAGGAAAGATTTTTGATGAAGTGAGGAGCACCTAGCTCCAGCTCAAGATACTCTTCATAAATGAATCGCAATGGAAACTTCAATGTAGACGAGGGACTTAAAGCTCGACCTCAAGCCTTCACTTCTAAATTCGATGGCAAACTTTGAAGAAGGTGAGGGATTCAAGCTCCACCTTAAGCCTACACTCCCAAATTCGAAGTGAGATCTTCAAGGAGACAAGGGATTCAAGCTCAACCTCTAGTCTCTCTCCCTTGGTTTTCGATGGCAAGATTGAAGAGGGGAGGGATACAATCTCAACCTCTAGCCACTCCCATATAAAGTCTTCTTGGAGAGTTCAAGGATTATATTCCTAAACCCCTCATACTCCTTCTCTTTTATAGATTTTTTTGCATCATGTTCAGAGGCTTTTTCTTACATAGTTTTTTTCTTACTTAAGCTTATTTTAAAGCAATCATTTTTAGCAAAAACGATGGGTTTTTTAACTTAAAGCTTTTAATATTTAAATGATTAAAGCTAGCTTTAATCAAAAGCTTTTTGCCACCTTCACAAATCTTCAACAGTGCAGCGAAATCTCTATGAACCTTGGTTTATGTGTTGAAATGAAAAATCCCATCATAGATCCAAATTTTGCAAACTGACTTTTGATGCAAAGTTCAATATAAGCTCCTTGCACGTCTATTTGAGAGCCTTTGAGTCCATGTCAAACTTTGCAAGAGTAAGCTGGTTTAATGTTTTTGTTGATGATGGTCGTGATGGCAAAGGTTCTGTTGTGAGCACCATCAGAAGCAACGGTGCACAGCCAGAGGGCCTCATTGATATCATCGATATACATTTATATATTGTTGCAGAGATATTTGAAAGCACATATAGTCCTGAAATTAATAAAGTTAACATGACCCATAGCCAACACACAATTTCTTATGCATTGGTCACATCACATGCTTCTTAGCACGTCCATCTGCTGCACTAATACTATCAATCAGCTCCATAGCATCAGGATTGGCAAATAAGGTTTCATACACCCACTTACTTACAACAAAGTGCACATCTGACCTCAGAATCAATTGTGCCTTTTTCGATAGCCTCGTATTTCCTATAGTACTATTTTCTGCCTTGGGCATGAACTCTTGAGACATAACAAGACTGATGAACATTCATTTGACACATGGCACATTTGAAAAGCAGATTATTAGAAGAGTTCTCCCCTCCATTGCACATGCATCAATCCTAAGATTCATTATCCTAACCAAAATCAGCCAATAGAAAATTCAATTTATCCAAGTCTGTAGCCTTGTTTTCCAAGAGATCAATAATTATTTTCAATTGGCCTGGATGAGATGTTTTATTGTGAATGTTTATCTTGTCCACATATTTGTCGTCCACATCATATTTTGACGGATGTTTATGGTCCTTAGCTGCCTAGGTAGATACTTTTATGTAAGATTTAGGCATAGAATACATTGACCTTGAGCTCTCTTCCTATTCATATTCAGACACGACTTGAAATGAAGGTTTCACAATAGGCTTTCCCGTTCCCCATATTGCTACCAGGTCTTATGAGGTGCCCCAATTTTTTGAATGCACTGAAGAAATTGTGCCTAGGCTAGCTAAATGTGCTCATGTGATATGCAAATCGAAAACAAAAAGACACATACAATGGAAAATAAATTCCTAATGAAACTAACTAATGTGTTCAAATTCTTGGTGAAAAACTCTCCCCTCAGGTTTGCAGTGGTGGATGCGCAGTGACACGACATCTGCCCTCTCCAAACTTGCACATCCTTCGGCATGTGCCAACTTGATTACTACTTGCAGCATTGTTCCCACGAAGATCATATGGAAAATCATCTAGGTAATATGACATGTAGGTAAGTTGACATAGGATATCAGAGCATCCTCTTGGATCATATGGACAAATCTAAGTAGGTAAATTTTGGTACATCATCACAACATCTAGTGGCATGGTCTTCTCTCCTGCAAAAATCTTCCACATAACATCCGGATCTTTTTTGGTTGGTTGATCTTTAGACAATTTCGTGACTCCAAACTCTTTTTCCTCCTTCAATGGAATGATTCTTGCTTGTGCCTTGACCACATTGACGTTAATATCCATATCCATCTCCATAAATGGCATAAACATTGACAAATCCTCATCATTGTCCAAAGGTAATCAGACCTTCTTGTTAACTGTCTTATATTTTATCTGAACTCTGGCTTCCTTGCTACAACTTGTAAATTTCAGCTTTTGTTGTAAATACCTTGGTAAACACAAATTTTGTTGTGTATAAACAGCACCCAACTCTTTTGCTTGATAAAAATCAGCCATATCTTTTTAAAACTGTATATAAACACTCCAACAGTGAGGTTCCTTACTTGAGCTATAGATCCTATTTGCTATTGTAAATCGGCACTCTATAAAACTTTTTGTTGAAATACTTCAGCAAAGAACACTATTTGCTGAGAATTCTCAGCACCCAAATTTTATTATTGCATGAAATTAGCAAATTCGCAATTCATCGCTAGAGAATTGACCTATAAGACATATGACAACTCGTGATTTTTAGTATTCAGCATTGTTGAAAGATCCTCCATAATATATGAGCATAATAGCCCATCATCAATAACCTCCTCATTAGAATAAATCTCCTCAATCTTCTTCAAATTCATAGTCATCTCAATGTCAGAAAGTAGCTTAAATCCAGGCTGCTTTTTCGACTTCAGATCTTTTGTCTTCAAGGTTTTCTGATCTTCTTGCATTTTCGGCTTCTAAACATCAGCTATACTCTACTCTGGTTCTAAAGAAGAAGGTGCAAAAATTAGATTACTCCTCCTAGTCACCTTCTTCAAACCTTCAGACTGATCATCATCTCTTCTCCGCTTCTCCTCAACAATCACTTCGACTCCCTGAGATTTCACCATCTTGGAAGAATTTGCAGGGGTAGATGAAGTTGGGGCTGAAACTTGTTGCTCCCTTCTAGTCATCTTGTTTTGTAGGTCTTTTAAGTTCTTTAAAATCTCCTCCATCATATCTTCAATAGTTGGTTTTGCAGTTGGGCTAACAATTACTGCAAGAAAATGCATAGGTATAGACATAGGTATAGAAACATGAGAAGTAGTGGATGGAGCAATAGGAGAAGTAGCAGAAGTTAAGGAAGGTAAAAACATCGCTGATGGTGACTACATCCCGTTCTGCAAGTGAGCCTTCCATCTCCGCCTCTTTGTCAGAGAAAAAACCGCATCGACAGCATCCTGCCAATCTGTCTTCAATCCCATAGACTGTGTACGGTCTTCTAGAAGCTCTATAAACTCATCCTAAAGTGCAGGATCAGCCACTTGCAAGAATAACTCCACCTTCTCTAAGTTTAGAGCTCTTTACTCTAGTGCATCCAACTGGTTGTATCGCTCTTCAAACTCCCGCAATAACTCAGAAGCAACAAGTCCTTTGTTGGGCTAATAGACCCAATCTTTGAATCTCTTCCACGTAGCAATACCATAATCCTCCAAAAAATATTATTCTTTGAGTGGTTTCTTGAAAACATACAGTTAGAGTTATGTACAAACAAATCCATCACTCTAACTTGCAAAGCAGGCATGACAAGCCACAAGAAATAGTTGCTCCAATTGGATGGAACTCCAAAGAAGCGCATTTGACTTTCAAAGGCTTTGATGTAGGCTGAAACATTCCGACCATCAAATAATTTGCACTCACTAACCAAAGCCTTGATTGCCTTAGTCACACCATGTATATGCTCTTGTTCTTGATGCAACATTCGATGTTGATCCAATTGCTGCTAATGTAACTACTGTTGCTGCTGCATAGATAACTGCATCTGTTGATTCTACATCATAATGGCTGAAGAAAGAGCTTGTAATAAAGTTTTCATCTCATCCGTTGAAAGAGAATAAGTAGTCGATGAAGAGGGTGGATTATTTAAAGATTCTCCCATCTCGATGATCAGAAGCAATGCTTTCACATCCAGTTCATTAGATGTTGTAGGGAATTCACACGAGGGGTTTGTGAAAGTCACTCGTTGTTGTAGGGATGCTTTGAGATGGGAGAATTCAACATAAACATGAGAAAAACAAATTATTGAATAAAGTTATAGGCAAGATACATGTTCATATGACTTTTGGATCAATCTAAGGAAGAAGAGAAGAAGGTGCAATGTCAAGTTTTGAGGAAAGATTTTCAATGAAGTGAAAATCACCCAGCTCAAACTCAACCCACTCTTCATAAACGACTCGTGATGGAAACTTCAATGTAGGCGAGGGGCTTAAAGCTCTACCTCAAGCCTTCACTTCTAAATTTGATGGCAAACTTTGAAGGAGGCGAGGGATTCAAGCTCCACCTCAAGCCTACACTCCCGAATTCGAAGCGAGATCTTCAAGGAGATGAGGGATTCAAGCTCAACCTCTAGTCTTTCTTCCTTCTTTCTTGATGGCAAGATCAAAGAGGGCGAGGGATACAATCTCCCATATAAGGTTTTCTTGGAGAGTTCAAGGAGTACATTCCTAAACCCCTCATACTCCTCTTATATAGATTTTTGTACCTCACGTTTAGAGGCTTTTTCTTACATAGACTTTTTCTTACTTAAGCTTATTTTAAAGCAAGAATTTTTAGCAAAAATGATGGGTTTTTTAGCTTAAATATTTTAAGATTTTAATGATTAAAGCTATCTTTAATGAAAGCTTTTTGTCACCTTTACGCATCTTCAATAGTCGCCAAATTTGCATTAACCCTGGTTGATGTGTTGAAATCATAGATCCAAATTCTGCAGATTGACTTCCAATGCAAAGATCAATATAACTCCTTGCGCGGCTATTTGAGAGCCTTTGAGTCTATGTCAAACTTTGCAAGAGTAAGCTAGTTTAATGCTTTTGTTGATGCCGGTCATGATGGCGAAGGTTCTGTCGTGAGCACCATCAGAAGAAGCGGTGCATAGCCAGAGGGCCTCATTGATATCTTCGATATATATTTATATAACGTTGCACAAATATTTGAAAGCACACATAGTCCTATAATTAATAAAGTTAACAGGACCCATATCCAACACACAATTTCTTCTACATTGGTCATGTCGCATGCTTCTTAGCACGTGCATCTATTGCACTAATACTACCAATTAGCTCCATGGAATTTGCATTGACAAAGAGGGTTTAATACACCCACTTTTGGAATTCTGTTGCAAGTTTCAAGGCCCTACCTTGCTTACACCAAAGCGCACATCTATCCTCGGAATCAATAGTGCCTTTTGCAATAGCCTCGTATTTCCTATACTACTGTTTTCTGTCTTGGGCATGAACTCCTGAGACATAATAGGACTGATGGACATTCGTTTGACACATGGAACATTTGAAAACTAGATTATTAGAAGAGTTCTTGCCTTTGTTGCAGATGCAGCAATCCTCAGATTCATTATCCAGACCAAAATCAGTCGATAGCAAATGCAATTTATCCAAGTCTGAAGCCTTGTTTTCCAAGAGATCAATAATTCTTTCAAACTAGCTTGGATGAGATGTTTTATTTTTGTTGTTTATCCTATCCAGATCTTCCCCATCCACATCATATTCTGCCTAATGTTTATGGTCCTTAGCTGCCTAGGTAGATGCTTTTATGTAAGCTTTAGGCATAGAGTACATTGAACTTGAGCTCTCTTCTTGTTCATATTCAGACATGACTCAAAAGGAAGGCTTCAAAATAGGCTTTCCCTTTCCCCACACTGCTATGAGGTTTTGTGAAGTGCCCCAATCATTCATGCGATTTGCAAATTAAAAACCATGTAATGCAACCTTTCAAACGATGCTTCCACACAAAACTTTTTGAGTGCATTAAAGAAATTTTGCCTAGCCTAACTACATGTGCTCGTGCGATATGCAAATTGCAAACAAAAAGACACACACAATGGAAAATAAATTCCTAATGATGTTGACTAATGTGTTCAAAATCTTGGCAAAAAACTCCACCCTCAGGTTCGTAGTGGTGGATGTGTAACATCACGACATCGTACGTAGAAGCTATACGATAAGGAAAGACATTTAGTTCAAAAAACATACTCCAAAAGAAAGAAACCAAAGATAGATAAATCGTGGGCAAGAATAAAGTGACCCAAAATACACAAAATGTGTGAGACAAGAAATTGATCCAATATAGACGAGAAATATAGCCAACACTCAAAAAACATTATCGCTTTAATTTTTGGCCAAGAATAGATGATGATTTGGCTAATTTTGGAAAAAACGCAGAGACACAAGAGTGAGTAATCATGATGAAACATGTGTTGTAGAAGTCTACACAAAAATCTATTATCGTTTTTGTTTTCCTGTTTCAAGTCCAATTTACTAGAACTGACATAACTTTTGACACAAAACTCCTAATTGAGCAGGGCTTTGAAATGAAAAAAGCTTGTGAGTCCTAGCACATTACAAAAATGCATTTTCTTGAGAAAGGATTTTCCTTAAGAGTTTTGCAAATAGAAACATTTAGGGTATTCAAGCAAGGCATATCTACAATTAAACATATCTACAATCTAAATGATGATTGATGCTGATCAAGTAAACTTCTTCTATGCTTAAAATTCATAACACAAGATGCTCATAACAACAAACACAATACATCAAATTTAAGCATGAAAAGAACATGAATCAAGAATTGAAAGATGTAGAGACGTGAGAGGGAGAGAAGAGACACACCATGTACACTCCCAAAGACTATATCATATTGATCACAGTCTACATATATATATAGGTCAAACCTAGTCTAGATAGAGTGAGCTATATATATCTCTAACAAGTAGAGAAAAAGGGAGTGTTCCTAGCTAATTATTGCAGTCCCACAAAGACTCTCGTACACCTCAAGGATCGGCCCCAAGATGTGCCGTGAATACATAAAGTACATTTGATACATAATCCACTTTCTTAATGAATCGATCTAGGAGATAATATATAGTCCTCACTGTGTATTCCCCAAAGAATGAACCACTAACAGTACAGCTTAGGATACCTCACACCACTCAATGTAAGTCGTCGTTCATGAAAACAATTGTTGTGTATCCATAAGATGATATCATATGGTGCATGCAATGTAATTGTGTATGAATAAAGTGCTCAAATAATTTTAGTCATTAACAGCCAACATTGTGAAGGTGTAAAAATAGTTTTTTCATGCCTTTCTTCTAAACCACAATTGATGTGTTGCTTAGGGCCAGTGTACCAAGCATTCTCGTACTACTAGACTCTCTTAATTTTAAACCACATGTATCCTATATTCCATGAATCAGAAAAATATCACAATTCAGTGTATTTTAAGCACTTAACATCCCCCTTCTTCCTACCACTTAAGATTGTGCATCCAGTGGTAGGCTTAGGGCATTTTTTTCATGTATTTTTTTTCATGAAAGCGATAAAAATCCACTTTAACATAGAGATAGAAGAGAAGCAATGATAAACCTCATGCCTCAACCCCATACATTCACAAACACAAATCTTATTTTTTCTTAATTTTTTGGATACCAAAAACCTATTTTAAACCACTTTTCTTATTTTTTACTATTTATTTATGTATAATCACTGATTTTTTTAATTTACTCCTTAATAATGATTGATGTTACTAAGAATTATTTTCCTATCATATTTCATCCCATACGAACACTATACGCACGACAAAACCCCAAAAACCGCATAATTTTTCTTAAAGCGCAATGTTGCGGGTTTTGCTGTTTATAAATAAATTATTAGATGAGTGATTTTTCATGATTTCTTTAGCATATCTCATAAATCATAGCATTGGCAACCAAATGCAATAATTTTCAATCATTTTCAACTAAAATTTAGCATAAAATAATGAAATCTACAACTTGCTCACATGAAATCGTGCCTTCTTATGAGGTACGTTTCTCCTAATTGGAGGCTCACTGATGCTTTCCAGCAACTACTTTGATGATCCTTCCAACCTTAATCTACACTCCTTTATGCTTTTGCATCAGCCCACGATAAAAAACTTTCATCTCAGCCCACCCCCTTCTCTCATACATTAATCCATGGAAACACACAAGAAGAGGAGAGAGAGAGAAGAGAGAAGAGAGAAAGACTAAAATAAGATATTTCCATTTACTCAGTCATTTTTCAATCAGATTAAAGCGTTGGAGAGTGTCAAAATTTAGTGTCTTGCTGCCTTCTTGCCTGCTCTTGATTCCAACAACCACAAAAATGATTAAAAATGCAAAAACTGGGGGCGCCAAAAAAAAAATGGTGCCCCCCTCCCCACAATTCATGACTTTTCATAACTTAGCCTTTAAACAAGGCTTAAGGCTTCAAGCCTTAAAAAATGGGTTCCAACTTTAAGGTTTCACACTACAAAGTGTTTTTTTGTCAACACGGAGGCCCAAACGAACTTCGATTCACTAACGGACTGGACAACCGGCTTTGTGGTGTCAAAATCTATCAACTTGGCCTCCACCATGTACTTTTTGGCTCCCAGATCACATAACTACTTTATAATGCGAAACCTTATACGGATTAAATGGGGGGTAAAAGGAACTGTGATTGATGAACCGAGACTTGCATTGTGTTTTTGACATAGAACTCCATCTAGAAAAACTCTAGCTCATCGATCTACAACCATTTCATTTTGCTTGAAAATTTGGTCTTTTACACCTTCCAGACTCTTTTTCACTTCAAACGAACTCTCAATTATGCTGATGGCTTGATGAGCATATGTGAATAATAAAGATGAATTGTAGAGATACTTCACTCGTGGCAACAAAATTTTGGCATGTAGGAATCAAAATAAAGAGCGACTTCTTGGCAGAATGATGAGATAGAATACTAAGAAACATTAGAAATTTCTAGGTATTTTGATGAAATTTTGCAACCTTGAAGTGACTGTGCAGGAATCCCCTCTTGAACACTATAAGTTAATGGTGATTTAGGCAAATCAATGAAGTCTGCACCATGTGAATTATTGTAGGAGAGGATAGAGTTGATTAACTAGGAGATAATTAATCAAGGCTTAAAGCCTTAATTTAAAAAAACTTGATCTCTTAGGACAAGAGGATATTGTTGACTTGATCATGGTGGCCAAAAAATGCCCCCCCCACAAAATTGAGAAAAAAACTTTAAGCTTAAAAAATACTTTAATTAAAACTTAGTTAAACTCTACAAATCCTTTTTTTGGCCATAAAAATGATGGCACCATGGTAGGGGGTGTGATTTTTCAATGTTTGATAGAACTGCGAATTTGTTGGGTAGAGATAGGGGGTTTTGAGATTTTAAAGCCTTGGAAATCCACTCGCAAAGTCAGTTTGAGCAGAGATTGTAGAGCTCGATTGCTCCAGAGAGCTTGTGTTTGCGCAAGATGATAGGTGATTGAAAACCCTAGATGTAAGCTAAGCTTTGATACCATTGTTGCACATATCAAATGTGAGACTTGCATGCAACGAGCAGAAGAAGCTCTCCCTCACACTCTTTTTCTTATTAAAACAAAAGCACAAATAGACTTTAAAAAAAGAGTAAAGCAAAATTAAGTGATACACTATTGGGTGCACTTGTACATAGAGTGGACATCTCCTCCATGTTGTATTTATAACATTAAAATGAATTTGGATTTGCCTAATGATTAGGCCCTTTACAATTACTCTTTTCACAAAAGAGTTTAAGTTCACTGAATAATAGATGGTTACAATTAGTTGCACGACTCACAATGACTGAGAGCCATATAATATTTTAAGAATATCTTCAATATATATTCTAGAATCTCAATTATTAATAAATATTTACAAAGAGGATGTGCACACCCTTAGAATAAATGATAGTTCTTCTATTTAAATAATTCAATGAAGAAGTCTATGGAATAAATTGCACTTGCCACATGTATCCAATTCATCTTGCTCTACACATAAGCTATGTTGCCAAATATTCAAAAAATCATGTGAAAAATAATTAATTGAGTAAATGTGGCTAGCAATAATGAATCAAATAATCACTAAATTTCCATTAAATAATCAAATCACGTAGACATTAACACTATGAATATTATGGAATCACCCACAAATGACTTCACCTGTTTTCAAACCTACAAGTCTCATGCCCGAAAAGGATAGATGTCCCCATCAACCTTAGATCCAGGATGAAAAATAATTTGCTCTTAGGAACATGTCCTACTCTATAATGGAGGTTAGTCATACATACATATATATGTATCACGTGGGTTCAATATAAATGATTTCTAAAATACTATTTTTATACATATAAGAGGGTGCCATATAAAGGGGTTACTTATTACAGATTGGATATAAAAGTGGTATGTTTTATTAAGGAAAAATTCACGTATAAGGATATTTATAAATAAGCCTTGAATGCACATGATATAGAGGGTATACATATAGTGAATTCCCCGGGGGTAGTAATAGGGAGAGAATAGAGAAAGAGAAAGGAAAAATTAGAGGAAAAGAGTTGGGATTGCATCTTGGAGTAGATGCATGATAAAAATATATTATTTTGCAACTACTGTCAAAGGATTGTTTGTCATTGTCTCTATGTTTTTTTATAATAAATTATGTGAAGAAACCAATGTTAATGGTTAATGAAGAAAGTTGTCTTTGCATGTCAAACGTAAAAAACCAGAATTGCAAAATAGGTGTATTAATGTCAGGCCAAGAAGGGTATTGTTCTATGAGCAAGACAACAATAAAGCATAACAACAATCTCAAGAAGTCTATCACTCCAATGTAGCATTGAGGGAGAGTGTTGAGCAGTAATGATTGTCGTTGTGCAATGCGACATTGGGTTAGTGTAAGAATGTTAACAAGACACCTTACTTAAGAGGGGGTGTTGAGGGTGTAAGCTTGGTGTTGTGGGTGCGTGTGTGAGTGTGAAAGCACTCTATATGCTAGGCATTATATGGCTTGAGGATATGGATGCGAGGTGTGGAGAAAAGTGTGCCACATAGGTGCACATATATAAAGTGTGTGTAATAGTGTGTCACATGGAGACACACACACGGAATTTGTGAGGCTACATAAGTGAGACCTCAACTCCTCTATAAGATGTAAATAGTGTATGCAATGCAAGGTAGTGAGTAATTGTTGAGTGTGTATATTGTTTTCCTTATCTCTGTAGCTATAAAGTTTATTGTCTATTATAATCCTATGTAATTATGCATCAAATCATTTTCTGCACTCCATGATGAATCCCAGATTGGTATCGTTAACATTTATACCATTGTTTCTACCATAGAAAAGTCTCCCCACTTCACCAGTTCAAAAAAATGACACTTCCCCGATTCACGACACATCAACCTCCTCCCCACCATGCAACCATATATGGGGATAGCTTGATATAAACGAGGGAGGGAGAGAGAGAGAATTGGATGATTATGAAAGTGGAGTGGGGAAATGTATCCCCTTAAGTGCTATATAAAGTCTTAATTATTAGACCATTGGAATTGCTCTATTTGAGTGGAAGAGAGAGAGAGAGAGAGAGAGAGAGAGTTAGTGGAGAAGGAGAGGGACATATTAACAAGGAATCCTTATTTTTCCCTGTGAGCTCCAACACTCAATAGCTTCTCTTTGTCCACCTAAGACTCTACTCCATTCTACATCCTTAGTAGAGTTTCCACAATCCCTAAGGACCATATTCCACTCGCCTAATTACTATCTTGACTTTCCATTGATCATCTTTCAAGATCGTCAAAGCTAAGAAAATGGTACACGAAGTCCATCATCTTCACCAAGCAACGACATCTAAGAGGAGAAGAATGGGAAATACCACTACAAGATACAGGCCTCGTACCGATGTTGAGAGCGACGAAAATGTTCACAAAAAAAATTGCCCCCATGGTCACTAAACACGTCGGTTTTAGCGATGCCTTAGAACCATCGCTATCAGTGTTGCTATGTGCTCTATTTGCGACGCAAATAGCGATGCTTTGCAATGCAAAATGTGACACTAATAGTGACGTGTGCAATAAATTTGTGACACTAATAGCAATAGTTACAGAGAATTTTTTTTTAATGGCAGGATAACTTACTGCCCTGCCACATGTAGTAGTATGTGATGTATTTGGGCCATACAAAATGGTTACATTAAGGTGTACAATGGTCATCAAAATGAGCCGAAGTGTCCTTGAATCCACAACTAGACTGATACATAAAATATGTACAAGATCGCTTAATGAAAGCGCTAATGGAATCATGGCAAGATACAAAGGATGATAATAACATAGTGTATAGAAAACGCCTACATAAATTGCAAGACCAAAAAAGAAGAGGATGTACGCTCCATGAATCAAAGCGAGAGTTATAGATCCTCACCATCTGAAAGCTCGTCCTGCCACAAAGGAGCATCGAATGGACTCTACAAAAAAAGAAACTACACATCAGTCCACCATACAATAATGCATTTTAATTAAATTTTAGTAACTACAGACAATAAAGATGAGTGAATTATTGGGCCACCATGTGTGTACAATCTATCAATCAATGCTGTGAGACCATGTCTCTCTACATATTGAGTCTCTAGACCGGTGGAATCGTGGTTTATATATGAGTTCTGTGAAGAAAAACATACAACTGTTAGAAGCACTATTGTTAGTACAAGCGATATCGCAAAAAAATAAGCGAGAAGAACAAAAGAAAAACTTACAAAGTCCTCTAGATAAGTTGTGTGGCCGTCACTTCCAAGTTGATGGACCACTCCTATCTCCAATCGTGCCCTTGTTGCCTCGCGCTACTATCTCCAACGTCCTAGAGAATTTGTAGTCTCCTCCCTGAGTTGGCACCAAACATCTACGTCTAGCCACTCAGGCTTTGAGGCCTTGCTCTTAAGTGCCTTGCATCCGTTCGATCGTCTGTGTGACATGTACGCATGCATTCACTCCATCATCTAGCTTGTGGAGAACTATTTCTCGTGGTGGGTACTGGAAACTCCTCATGCAAGGATGCTACTATGTAGTCCTTGCTCCCCTCTAGTATGTTCTTCCAATGATCCAAGACGTTGTGCTAAAAACTTGTTGGCACAACTCTCTCATACGATCAGCCATCACCCTCCTCCCCTCATCATTCATGATAACGGCTCATGTCCTATTACCTACGAGATATCCATATACCTCTGGGATATATCTAAGATGTGTCATCTTCCACTTGCGACTGCACTCCTTGGCATATCCATGAGACCCCTGTACATCTAGAGTACTCATGATGGTGGTATCTCTTAGAGTAGCACCCATAGGGGTGCCAGCTATAGATGGCTGAGCAAAAGCTTGAGTGACTAGAGTAGATATCCCCGCAGGTGTGACAAATCCCACAGGTGACGCAAATCTAGCAGTACGACGAGAGGGAGACACTTCATCGGTACCTCCACAACAACCACCTGAGCCACCCTCTCTCGAACCTGTACAAGAGTGAGGACTAGCACTTGTATCTCGAGACAACCATGGGCTCACCCTACCACATTTAGTTCGACATGTATCAAGCAGCTTCCTTAATTAGCCCATTAGGCATTGATTCCTTCACGTAATCTTAACACTTGACATAGAAAAGCAGTGTCAAACAAGTTCCTTTGTAACATGCTATCATATTTATCTTTGGAATACATTCATAAAGTCCAGTCCGTAGGCTTATCCATAATCCGCCCAAAGGCTATCCAGCAATCCACATGGATTACTAATCCAAGATTCCGCCCGTTGTCAAGTTTACTGTCCATGATATAAATCATGGGATTCTTATAAACACAGAAGAGTTTTACTGGAAGTTGTATGAGATATTTGCATACAAAATTCAGGCATTATTATCCAATATCTACCTTAGTTATACAAGTTCTTTTGTATTTAGCATATAATTTGCAGTTATACCATGTACATTTATGAAAAATAAGTCTATGGGAACCTATAACTTGGACATCTGAAAGTAATTGATAGTCTGTTGGATAAATCACATTAATTTAGGTACAAAAATATGGACAAATCCCAAAAATGTTGCCAAAAATTGACAAAAGTCCACTAGGTCCACAAGGGACCAAAAGTAACTGACTTAGGTGACCAGCAAGTGACCTAGGCTGGGGTCAAAAAGTGACCAGGGATAGAGCAGAGAGCAGCCTGCGTTTTTCGGCACAAAATGTGGGCTGCACTGTCTGAGGAAGACTGGAAGAAAGCTGGAGCTGAGATGCATGAAGTGGAGCATGCAAACTAAAGATGAACATGCCCATCTATTGAAGATGTAAACATGGTGAGAGCTCCACTTCTCTGCCTCTTTGGTCTGACAAAAATGCATGCTGAAACTGTCTATAAAGAGGGAAAATCTGAGAGAAGAGTATTCAGCCTGCTCTTATGCACGACTTCTCTCATCTTCTCTACCTTATTCTTGGTCCAATGAAGCCCGACTTGTGCCCAAGTACTTGAGTGACTTAGGGACAAGCAAAGGGTGAGGATATTGAAGACTTATGGACTGTTATGGGCTGAAATAACCAGTCATAAGCAGGGAAGCCCACTATTTTGATCTATTTTATGAGCAAACATGGGTTTTTAATGGTTATAATAGAGGAAAATGAGCTCTTTTCTTCAGGACATTGATCATAGATGATCAAAAGTGCTTCTTCTTGTGTTTATGCACTCATTTTGAATTTGTTTATGGGCTGTAATTTTTTGTTTTAAAACAGGGCTGAAGCTAAAAATATTCTTTTCCCATTCAATTCATGTATCTTTGGTCCAAATCTTGAATGTATTTGATTCTAGCATCAATATACTTGACCCAAAGGATTGAAATCCATCTATGTACATGAAATAAATGCCAATAGAGCTTGCATTTGACATTCATAAATGAATTAGAAATCTGAAAATATCCTTTATGAAATGATGTATGCATCCTGAAGCATTTGATGTAATCAAGTTAGTCTTATTCGTTCTGTTCATTTATGTTAAGTATAAAGTGAGAAGGCTTGAATTCCTCTTCCGTACCTAAATTCTTTCTAAACCCCGAATCTTATCAAAACCCAATCCATTTTTCCTTTCTGAATCTTGAAACCCAAACTCTTCTTCTGTACTAAAAGCCTCGGTGGAAGACCTTCAACTCTTAACGCGATGACAGTGGTGAACCCGACGTGAGGGTTCGCAGCAGAAGAAGAAGCCCAATGGGAGAATCATCAAGCTCAGGAGGAGATGCTTTGCAATAATTGGTTCGTCTAATGCAAGAGAGCCAACAACAACAGCTGCAATTTCAGCAGCAGTTGCAATTGCAACAACAACGGAGACAAGAAGAAGAACGGATTGATGCTGCTGCCATTAAGGCATTAGAAGCAGTTGGGCATGAGCTCAAGCAATTTAATGGGCAAAATGTGACCTCTTTTATCCGTCTCTACACTGACAAGATGGTCTTCTTTGGAGTTTCTCAACATGCTTGGAGCCGTTACTTTGCCCGCCTGGCTGTGCATGGCCTCTAGGACCAAATTTATGGACTTTTCCAAAAAGATGCTGGATGGACTGTGTTCAAAAAGGCTCTTCGAGAAGAATTTTTCCTTAAAGATTTTGGCCTTATGACAAAGAAAATCTTCAACGAATGGGTCGAGAGGCCCAATAAGGGTCTAACTGCTACTGCTCTTCATCGAGAGTGTGAAAGCAAATTTGCCCAACTAGATCCCGATGACCAACAAGGTATGGAAAGTCAAAAGATTGAGTTATTTTTAAAAGCTGCAGACTCTTCTCTTCAGGAGAAATTGGCTGACCGACTTGAAGACCCTGACTCTAAATCGGGATTAAAGACTGCTTGGAGTGATGTCACTAAAGCAGTTAATATGATTGCTCAAAGAGAGCGATTGCGCCTAAGATGGGGATCAACCCCTGTAACAACTGATTCTATGAAGGAGCCTGTTCCACCTTCTCGACCTCCTGTCTCTATGGCCAAGCAATCAAGAAATTCTGCTGTTCCTTCCCCAAAGAAGGATGTCATGGATGAGTTAATTAAAAGCATGCGGGATCTCCATCTTAATTTAACAGAAATTAATTCTAAAGTAGAAAGGTTTGATGTTAAAGTAGAAGAAAGGGGTCGGTCAACCGCCCAAAGACCTGCACGAGAAGGCTTTAAAAGATGCTGCATTTGGTGTGATAGCCTTCAGCATGACAAGAGGGAGTGCGGAGCATTCCGTGAAGCTAAAGCACAAAAATTAGTCTTTTGGAAGGATGGCAAAATTCATGCAACCGAAACCGTGCTTTCTCTTGAGCCAAACTTCGGTAACGGCGGCATGAAGAAAAGATTGGAGGATTTGGCAACAAGAACAGCCTATGCAGCTGTTGATGCTGCAACTTATGGGTTGCAAATTTAGCCAACTAATGAAATTGTTAAAGCATGTAAAACTAATGCAAAATCTAAAGTGTGGACGCAGGCCTTGGAACGCATGGAGCAAGGCAAGGCAACTAAGGATGATTTAACCACTGCCAGCCAATGTATTCGAGGAAGAACCGAATGGTCTGAGCCTGTAGATTCATTTTCAGCTTTTGCCCGGCTAGCTGAAATTAATAATCAAGAAGCCATGATAGAAGAAAAGAGAAGAAGAAAAGAAGATGTTGCCGTCCTTCTTCTTCAGGACCGACTAAACGCATAACAAGAAGCAAACCAGATCAACAGAAGGCTGCTGAAAATCCGCCACCACCAGAATTTGACATGGTAGATGCCCCTCAAGCAAAGAAGATAGAAGGAAAAAGAAAAAGCAAACATCCTAGTTACAAGTTGCAGTCGGACATAGAGACCACAACAGATCTTAAAAGGATCCTAGAAGAAAGAATTCTTGGTAGTAGAATTGAATTTACATTAGGTGAAAATCTCGTTATTGCAAAACGAGGATTTCATGATGTAATAATTGATGTAATTAAACAAAAAAGACAATATGTTGGTGAGGAAACTGAAGAATCCGTACATGCTTTTTTGCAAGTACTTCATGTGTATTTGCAGGATGAAGAGAAGCTGAAAACTCAAGGGATTCGATTGGAGGCAATCAAAGAATTGATTGTAGCCATAGAAGCCAAAGATGAAGACATTTATGAAGCAGAAGCTGAAGAAGCCATAATGGTGGAAACTTCACAATCTAAAGTGCAGCCCATGCAAAAGAAAGAGACTTTTCTTCACAACATGCAGGAAGAAAGTGAAACTCACTTTATTCCAAGTAGTCACTATTCTCGTACCCATTGGGCAAGGGCGACTACTGAAACTGTTGTTAAAATCAGTGAGAAAGAAACTCCATGCATTGCCCTTATAGACCATGGTTCAGAAATTAATGTTATGTCAAGAAGTCTCTATGAGAATGGTGGATGGCCCATTGACGTGGACCCAGGGTGGCGCATGAAGGCAGCCAATAACTCTTCTGGAGATCTTTATGTACCATGTCCTTATGTACAAGTTACTATTGGTAATGTAAAAGATGAATTTCATTTCTTTGTTCAAGATTCTTGCAGTTATCCAATCATTCTTGGACAACCATTTATTTCCGAGTCTCGTTTAGAGACAAAGGCTCTTGATGATGGTTCATCATACACTCGGATAAGAAGCAAGGATAATGATAAGGCTGTTCAATTCCTAACTGTCTATATTAATCACCATCGGAATAGGGATCGATTGAGAGATCATCCCCTTCCTCCTAATGCCCGAGAATTTAAGGGTTTTCAGGTAGCGTTGCTATAAGTGGAGGCTATGGCAGTGCATCATGTCATAAAAAATTGTCTCCACATATGAAGGAGGCAAGGTCTAAAGCTGATTTGCAGGTTTTTTCAGCCAATGGAGTGGGCTATTATAAACAATTTTCAGCCATGAACAGGGCTGAAAGAAAGTATTTGAGTCATATGGAGCAAGAACTGAAGCAAATTGATGTTTTACCTAAAGATGAAGAAATTTCAGGTCTATTTTATGGGCTGAATTATAATGATACAATGGCTGAAATTTATACAGCCGTTCATGTAGAAAATCAAGCTGAAAATCAATCCATACAGGTATGTACATTGGATATGTATGACATAATTCAAGAATTTGCAGATTATGAAGCCTTTGGATAGCCAAACAAGGATGAAGAAAGAGTAGAAACAAAATATAAAACAGTTGATAAGAAGGTCAAGCCGGTAGCTACTCCTTTACCACCTGAAAGCGAAGGATTGGCAGAAAGGGTATCCAAACAACCAAGCCTTCATGATCCTAAAGATATTGGCCATCAATTTACAGCTGAAAGTCTACAAAAGCCAAAAATTGGTGAAGACTCTTTCCTCTTGCCGGCTGAAAAACAAATTTTCATGTAGATGTTAAAAAACCATGGTAAAGCCTTTTCATTTTAGCCGCATGAAATCGGCTGTGTGGATCCAAGCATTGTGGCCTCAATGGTAAATTTTACGGCCCCACATGTGCCTTAGAATCTTAAACCAATTCCGGTTCCAAGGGCTCATTTGCCTAAGTTATTGGAACTTTTAAATGAAAAGATAAAAATGCGAATATTGGAGCCATCTTCAGCTCCATATTCCAACCGATGGTTTACTATACCTAAGAAGAATGGATCTTTACGATTCATTCAAGATTTGCAACCCGTTAATAAAGTCACTATTAGAAATGTTGGATCAGGACCAATTGTGGATGAGTTTGTTGAAGCTTTTACAGGAAGGGCAATCTATTCCATGGGAGACTTATATTCAGGCTACGACCAATTTCAGCTTGCTTTGGAAAGCCGTGACATTACTACAATGAAGACGCCTCTTGGCCTAGTCCGCATGTGTACTCTACCTCAAGGGGCTACAAATTCAGTAGCTCACATGATGAATGCCATACATAAAGTATTGAGGGATTATATTCCTCAATTGACTCTTCCTTTCCTTGATGATGTTCCAATCAAAGGATGTGAAGTTCATGAGAGAAATGAAGAACTCAATGAACTTGGATGTCGAAAGTTTGTTTTTGATCATATTAATGATTGTGCTCAAATCCTATCTAAACTAGAAGAAGTTCATCTTACTCTTTCAGGAGCTAAATCTGTTTTTGGAGTTGAAGAAGTCCTTGTGGTTGGTCATATGTGTGGACCATATGGCCGAAAACCTTCTCCATCGAAAATAAATGCAATCAGCAAGATGCAAGAAGAATGTACAAATGTTTCAGAAGTGAGAAGTTTTCTTGGTGCATGTGTCTTCTACCTTATTTGGATACCACATTTTGCTCATGTTGCTGAAAGTCTTTATCAGCTTCTAAGAAAGGGCCAAAGGTTTCTATGGACAAAAGAACACACTCAGGCTATTCGGAAACTCAAGAAAATGCTGACTTCAGCTCCCACTTTAAAGAAGGCTAACTACTCTAATGGATAGCCCATTTTTCTCACAGTGGACACAAGTCCTATTGGAATAGGATGGGCAGTTGGTCAAGACGACCTTGAAGGCAACAAATATGTGATCCGCTTTGGAGCAAAGGTTCTTAATGAACGACAAAGAAGGTATGCTCAAATTAAAAGAGAGCTTTGGGGAGTAGTAACTGCATTAAAATGTGACAGGAAGTACTTCATGGGCGCACATGTTATAGTTGAGATAGATTGCCTTCACCTCTTGGGCATGATAGCCAACTGTTCCACTCCTGACATAGCCATGCTAAGATGGATAGCCTATATTAAATCCTTAAATCCTGATTTGAAACATATTGCAGGTAAAGAAAACTCAGTTGTTGCTGACATGCTTTCACGTGCCAGATATATGGATGAAGAAGAAATGATGGATGAAGAAGAATCAGAGTTTATAAATGAAGCTGTTAATGCAGGTACAACAAAAATTACAGCAAGAACAACAGGTTCAGCTGATAATACAACTTTTACATTAGCAAGGATGGATGAATCAACTAAAGAAGGACAATGGACAGCTAGTAAATAGCATATACCATGTTTTGTTATGGTTTGTTCACACTTTAAAGAAGAATATAATGAAGATCATTGGCTAAAAATTGGCCAATTTTTGAGCACTATGACAAAGAAGGAAGAATGGACTCATGAAGAGTTCAAGAGAATTAAGAGAAAAGCCTACGGTTTTTTTCTTAAAGATGACTACCTTTGGAGGCATGCAAAAAAGAAAGGAAGAGCACCTGTTCATGTCTTAGGTGACAAAAAGACACAAAGACAGGTCATGCAAAAATTCCATGAAAGCCTATTGGCTGGTCATAGAGGCATATGGGGTACTTTTGCCAAAATAAAAGAAAAATTTTGGTGGCAAAACATGTATAAAGACATTGAGCATTTTTTTGAGTCTTGTCATGCTTGTCAAATGTATTCTATGGTAAAGCATAGAGATGGGCTTCAGTCTACCTATCCTTTATCTATTCACTATAAATGGGTTATTGATTTAGTAACCATGCCTACACGATTTTGGAACATGAGATATCTAGTACTTGCTAGAGAAGATCTCACAAATCAAGTGGAAGGAAAGGCCTTGACAACAAAGTCCACTCATGCTGTTTGTAGATTTTTACTTGAAGAAGTATTTTGCAAGTATGGATGTGTTGCTAAAGTAACTGCTGATAGAGGAGAATTGGATGCCGATGAAGCTTGCCATTTCTTTGCTCAATTGGGAATTAAGCTATCTCTTACTTCTGCCTACAATCCTGAAGGAAATGGTAAGAGTGAAAGAGGTCATCAACCAATTCTTAAAGCTTTAGCAAAATCATGCAAAGGAAAGTTGAGGGAATGGCCTAAAATGCTACCATTCACATTATGGGCTGATAGAACAACCCATAGTGCAGTGACAGGATATATGCCAGCTGAACTCATGTATGGACAGCCACTATTATGCCTATTGAGGAATCCATTGTCACATGGAGTATATTGCCTTGGGATGAAGGCATGAACAGGGAAGAATTGATGTCTTTACGCATAAGGCAACTTGAAAGAAGGCCAGAGGATGTTAAAATAGCCATTGAAAGGCTAAAAACAGCAAGATTAAAGAATAAGAAGAGGTTTGATAAGCACCATCGACTCCGTCCAAGAGCTATTCAAGAGAATGATTGGGTTCTTGTTTATGATAGCAGCCTGGATAATCAATATAGTGCTCATAGGAAGTTAGCCAAGCGATGGTTTGGACCATATGTTGTAAAAGTAGTACATAATAATGCTACTTGCTCTTTGGCTGAAATGGATGGGACTATGATTAAGATTCCAATAGCTGGGAAACGAATCAAACTCTTCAAACGAAGAGAATCTTCAAGTTACGAACTTGATGACTTAGAAATGAGTCCTCTACTTGAAGACATACAGGAAGAAAAAGACTTAGAGAATGAAGATGAAGAAGAAGACCCTCCTTGACCTGTAATCTTATGAAATGGCACATGTCGGAGGATGTGTAGGTTAGGAGGGGGTGAATGTCAAAGAGTTTACTGTCCATGATATAAATCATGGGATTCTTATAAACATAGAAGAGTTTTACTAGAAGTTGTATGAGATATTTGCATACAAAATTCAGGCATTATTATCCAATATCTACCTTAATTATACAAGTTCTTTTGTATTTAGCATATAATTTGCAATTATACCATGTACATTTATGAAAAATAATTCTATGGGAACCTATAACTTGGACATCTGGAAGTAATTGACAGACTGTTGGATAAATCACATTAATTCAAGTACAAAAATATGGACAAATCCCAAAAATGTTGCCAAAAACTGACAAAAGTCCACTAGGTCCACAAGGGACCAAAAGTAACTGACTTAGGTGACCAGCAAGTGACCTAGGCTGGTCAAAAAGTGACCAGGGATAGAGCAGAGAGCAGCCCGTGTTTTTCGGCGCAAAATGCGGGATGCACTGTCTGAGGAAGACTGGAAGAAAGCTGGAGCTGAGATGCATGAAGTGGAGCATGCAAACTAAAGATGAACATGCCCATCTACTGAAGATGTAAACATGGTGAGAGCTCCACTTCTCTGCCTCTTTGGTCTGACGAAAATGCATGCTGAAATTGTCTATAAAGAGGGGAAATCTGAGAGAAGAGTATTCAGCCTGCTCTTATGCACGACTTCTCTCATCTTCTCTACCTTATTCTTGGTCCAATGAAGCCCGACTTGTGCCCAAGTACTTGAGTAACTTAGGGACAAGCAAAGGGTGAGGATATTGAAGACTTATGGACTGTTATGGGCTGAAATAACCAGTCATAAACAGGGCAGCCCACTATTTTGGTCTATTTTTATGAGCAAACATGGGTTTTTTATGGTTGTAATAGAGGAAAATGAGCTCTTTTCTTCAGGACATTGATCATAGATGATCAAAAGTGCTTCTTCTTGTGTTTATGCACTCATTTTGAATTTGTTTATGGGCTGGAATTTTCTGTTTTAAAACAGGGCTGAAGCTAAAAATATTCTTTTCCCATTCATTTCATGTATCTTTGGTCCAAATCTTGGATGTATTTGATTCTAGCATCAATATACTTGACCCAAAGTATTGAAATCCATCTATGTACATGAAATAAATGCCAATAGAGCTTGCATTTGACATTCATAAATGAATTAAAAATCTGAAAATATCCTTTATGAAATGATGTATGCATCCTGAAGCATTTGATGTAATCAAGTTAGTCTTATTCCTTCTGTTCATGTATGTTAAGTACAAAGTGAGAAGGCTTGAAGTCCTCTTTCGTACCTAAATTCTTTCTAAACCTCGAATCTTATCAAAACCCAATCCATTTTTCCTTTCTGAATCTTGAAACCCAAACTCTTCTTCTGCACTAAAATCCCCGGTGGAAGACCTTCAACTCTTAACGCGACGACACTGTAGACTAGTATGCAGGCCTCGAGATCCAATCCTGAGTCACGTTGGCTTCTTGTGCAGGGCTCGGAAGGCGAGGGATTTACGGCCAGAGCCCCCTTGGCACCCAAGCATCCTCTTGCTCCAAGTAGCGCTCAACGGAGAGACCTCACGTGGCTGGTTTGATCCACCTTCCCGGCGCAGTTAACAACCCCCTTGGTTAGGGCTAGGCAGACAGTCGAGGGTAACTGAGGCTGCCTCTCCCTTCAGGCCTTCAACCTGAAGCATTAGATATCTTTTCATCCTTTAGTTCCTTGTGCAAACAAATCAAACAGTGCTCTCTAAACTGTTACAAGCACAATCATTTCTAGTGGTCGTTATTTGGCCAACTGCTAAGGAGTGAATACTTCTCTCCGAATGCATCTAGCACTCGATCTGGGATCAATTGCGACTTGGAAAGATCCCCAAGGGTTTGTTTGTTAGCCCTTATGCCCTTGGGTTAGGGCCATACCCTATTAACCCAACTTAACCAATACCTTAAGTTCTATTAGCAGTAAATATGTTATTCCAAATTACTGATTGGTCTTTTGCTTCCAAGCAATTATCTAATCCCCTTATCTTGGTCACCTTTCCCAAGAAAGGTGCTATATCAGGACGGCTACTCATCCTCTTGCAAGATAAACTTGTGCAAGAATCTGCCAATCTCATTCTGAGGAATTGGTCATTCTCTTGTGGTCAAACCACAAGATCATGCGACTCTGCAACTTGTTGCACAAGTGCCGTATCTAATCCATTGGACTATTTTACCCATTGAACGACGTCTTTTAATCATGGAATCATGATTAGATAGGAAATAGGGTTAGGGTGTCTTCATATCCAATCCGTTCCTGATTGCACTAGGCCAACATTGTCGGTCCTAGGGTTCCAACTCAACCCAAGTTTCATCTTTTTAATCGAGTGATCCTTAGGGTAGAAACCCTAGATCGTTTCTTGCAAGTATGTCCTATTGTCCCTACATTCCATGAATGTGGGTAGGTCTTTCGGGATACGTGAGTTTCGTCTTGGCAATAAGTGCGTCTAGGCCACGTCCTCAACATGCTAAACCCTAGTTAGCACTTGGGATATGTTGTATCAATTTAACCATTCCTAAGCAATTCCTTCGCGGTTTAGGTGTTTAGGGTAAACCAATTTACTTGTCTATTCTTGAAGATATTTACGATACCATTCTCATAATCACATGATTCATTGCCTACGTATGATCAGATTTACAAACCCTAACTTTTCTGGTTAAGATCAAAGCATATGCTAAGTTACGACATAATTTCTATTGATCCTTCTAGAACATGCATTCAAGATTCATGCTACTAAGCTTTAGGGTTTTATGTTTAAAATTAACCATGCAGCCTTTTCTAACTACTACGCAGTTGAACAAGATTTATGCTGATTGCCTAGAGTTTAATCTACTTCATGCAGCCCTAGAATCATTTCCATGCCTTGCAATTTCCTATGGTTGTTAGCAACCTTCTTTAATGAATCATTGCGAAGAAGAGATGTCTAATAATGCGACATGCAATTTAATCTTTCCATGCATAATCAAAGTGTACTACAATAATTTCGACTTTGAAATGATGGTCATTAGTTGATCTAAATTCGTTACTTTGCAATGCATAAAAACAATTTACTAAGAATGTATAGACGCCTTATGTTCTTGTTTCGTTCATTTCTTTGAGAAATACAAATGACCGATTCTTTAATTTTGAGTTATTTCCCTTAAGATAGCTAATGTTTTTCAATCGTAAAAGTGCATCTTGCTTCCGTGAATTAACCATGCACAATTGCAATATTATGACGTAAATCAAAAATAGGAAGAAAACTTGGACTTGTGGGTTCGGTGAAATGTCCACATGAATGTTAGGAGATGATCCTCTTGCGATTGTGCCTTGTGCCTTTTTAGGGGCTATCGTGAATTCGACCTTCTTGCCTTGGCCGCATTCTTATGATCTTGGCCCCTTGTCATGCTGCTGCGCATCCGAGCCGTATACACCTCCATTTCTTTTGTTGTGCATTTGTGTTATTTTTCCGCGTGTGATTTATTGTGTGTGAGATGCATTACAATAATCCGCATCCAATGTATATATTCCGTTAGTGTGTGTGTGTTATTCTATTTGGATGCATGAAGTGTGTGTGTTAGAAAAATATGAAAAAACTGATGCCAAAGAACATTAACAAGCTGATAATTTCAATGATGATCTCTAAGAAAAGTGCAGGGAATTGTGGAATCAAAGGAAGCTTTGTGGAAGCCGATCATCTAATGAAATAGAGTTGAAGGAAGTCTCTCAAAAGCTGCTTAAGTGAGTAAAGGAATCCTTCAATGGGGCTATTGACAGCACTAGTGAAGCACCGAGGGAGCATTTTGCCACCCAATCCTCAAGGCTGAAGTCGAAGTTTGTGCGCAGATCATCGTAAAGCTGACTGTTAATGGGGCAATTCATGACTCCAAAGATACCCTACGTTAGTCCTTAAGGTCAAAATTAAAGTTGGTACATAGATCTCCTATGGGGTGTAAAGAAACTAGAGTTATTTTTGTCAAAGAGGAGTTTTTGGTCGCTCAGCTAAAAGAGGAGAAGGGAAAACTAATTGAGACTGGGACATCTGAAATGGAAAAAAGCAGATCATGAGGGTATTGCAGAGAGGAATTCTTACAGACTGAAGGCAAGACTGGGCTAAAAAGAGCGGATGTTCAATATTCCATCATGGAGGCAGAGGAAGCGAAAACAATAACAGAGTTTATTGATCAAACAATTCGATATGGGAGCGGCTAGAGGAGGCATGGCAACTGGAGCTACTGGTCACGTGAAACTGGAGCTGCTGGCAGAATGATGTCAGGTGGTCACGCAAGTGGTGCAGGAGTCAGATCAGGCGGCATGGGTGCAGATCGTGAAGGTTTGAGGAACGAGGTCGCTCACGCTTCTTGCTAGTGCACTCAACATTGGAGCGCTGTGACAATGCTGATTTCACCTTCCCTGATTAATGTGTTTATCTTAATGGAAACTATATGAAGAATCTGTCTGTGCTAGGCCGTGACCTAGCTAAGGTGGCTATAATTGACAATTCTCCCCAGGACGTTGTTGTTGGCAGCCAGAGCAGTGGCAAATCCAGCGTCTTGGAAGCCCTCGTTGGCCGTGACTTCTTGCCCCGAGATTCAGACATTTGCACCCGGCGACCTCTTGTATTACAGCTCGTACAGCTGATCACCAGGCCCGACAACAAATCAGAAGTGCTTGAATGGGGCGAATTCTTGCATCTACCAGGAAAGCGCTTCACAAACTTCTCAATGATCCAAAGGGAAATTCAGGCTGAGACAGAGAAGGAAATACGATCAAACAAAGGCATATCTGAGAAGCAAATCCTGCTGAAAATATTTTCACCTAATGTTCTGAACATCACTTTGGTTTAATTTGTATGGCAACACATCATCTGGTTTGCAAAGGATTGATGCAAAGCAAGCAATCAATGTTCCTGATGAGGGCATACTCAATTCTGTCAATCCAGCAGCCAAGTGGGCAGTAGAAGGGATAGGAATCTTAATAGCAACTGGTTTGCTGACTGTGACAATAACTTGGCTTATTGCTCCTCGGGTTAATAAGATTTTCAGTCTGGAAAGAATCTTTGGCCAAGGGAGGAATGATTTTTATCTATGAACATTGGTTTCTCAAAATATATACCCTAGTGCTCATCAAACCATCCAGTATTGGTACATGTATTATGCAGTGTCTGTTTAGTGAAAAAGATTGGTGATCCCTCAAGAGCCAGCGAGGTAGAATGTTCTAGCTCTGTAAAGGATGATGTAGAATCTAAAATCAGTAAGGAAACAAATGAATTGACCAGAAGGGAATAGAACGCTCTGGATCTAGGTGTATCCACCAGCCAAGGTACTGCGTGTACAGAGACGGATAGGCAGGAGCCTGCTGAGGTATGCAGAGTTTGTCAGTGTGCTGATCCAGACAAAACTGGAGAAGCTGCTCTTAAGGCATTTCGTATCTCTTTATCCCTTCATGCTCTTCATGAAAACACAAGTAAAGTTGCTGAATCTATATTTGAAAAGAAACTTGAAGGGGTAAAGACAAGTCAAATCTACTTCTTTGTCATCAGCATCTTAAACTGGCCATACTACTAGCACAGTGAGCAGTGCTGCCCACAAAACTCCATTGTTTTGACTTTGTATGGAAACCTGAAAATTTGTTCACAGGAATTATTACCCAGTAGAATTTAACAAGTCTATGTGCCAATGGAAAAACTGAACTTGAACATCTAGAAGTAAAGCTGAATATGTACAGCTTTTTCTGAACATGGACCTCATGTAACTCACTTGACAAAGAATATAGTAAACTTTGGCATCAAAAATTCGTTTTCTTCTTGTTAGTTTCTTCCTTGTTATTTCTTGAACCCCGTGTTCTGCAGCTCTTGCGTGAACTCTACGACACCGTTCTCCCTTGTATGCACAAATCCCTTTGAGGTACGGCTTCCTTGACCCAAGCACCGTCTTGCGGAATTGGGCTTTGGAAATGGGGACTTATGAACTTCCCCTTCCTTTCGTGGAAGTTTCGGGAATACAATTGGTCTACACGAAAAGGGCCTAAGAAAAACCCTGGGGTAAAATGGCTTGTGGGAGTTACAATGGGAAAGGGGTTAAAACCCAGCTAATACGGCTTTATGTGAGTCCATAGGAAGGGCTTTAAAAGAAAGCCAAGGGTAATGTGGACTTAAGGAGATTCAGTGGGAGAAGGGGCTTAAAACCGGCTAGTGTGGGAATCCACGGGAAGGGGAAAATTAGCTTTGTAGTATGCAAGGGGAAAAAGGGGGACTTAAATCCCGGGTTTGTAAAAACCGCTTTGTAGGGCCAATGGAAAAGGGTTTTAAAACTGGCTAGTGTGAATCCACGAGAAGGGGGTTTAAAAACCCGGGCTAAGGTGGGCTTTCTAGGGGATGCAAGGGGGAAAAGGCCTAATTCCTGGGGGGGTGTAAAAGATCGCTTGAGAAGGGCAATAGAAAAGGGGGCTTAGAGAGCCCCCCTTAGAAGCTTCCAAGAAGCTTCCAGGAAGCTTCTGGGGGGACGTGTGGTTGTGAAGGAGAAATGTGGCGGCATCACTTAGTCTCCAGCGGCGGCGGCTTAACGAGGCCAAGCGTCTTCACACAGCTCCTCCACCTATGCTGGCTACGAAGCCTCCCTTAGCTCCCTCTTTTCACGAATGGTGGCCACGATCTTCAGGCAGCAGCGACTGGCGCAGCACGTAATTCTCACCTCTCTCCTTCATGACTATCTCCTTTCTGTCAACCTTTCCACACTCTCCCCCTCCGCCCCATAGCGAGGGTTTATATAGGACAAGGGGGGGAGAGGGCTCCCTCCCACATGGTGGCCCGCATGGCTCTCCTCCCCTCCACCTCTCAAGTTCCTTATTTCAGTACATCCCCTTCCCTCAGCCACACTTTGGTTGGGGGAAGGTAATAAAAAAATTTGCAATAAATATAACATTATCCTCTTGACCTCCTGCCAAGAGGAGATTCACAGGTAGATATGCAGGTATCTTAGTCCTTGGTCTCGTTTGGCTAGTGGAGAGTCATGACATGTCGTGTACAACATAAAGATCGCACCATCCGTATTTTCAATGCTGGCATTGTCGCATTACAACAAAAAGGCCTCATAGACACACATTTAGACGCGATTTTTGAATATAGAGAAATTCTTATGGGCGTGTCTATCCACCCGTCTATTTGCGCGTCTACCATTTCGCGTCTATAATCGCATGTATCAATGAATTTACATGCACAAATAGACGCGCAATAGACGCACATATACAGCGCATATAGACACGCTGGTAGACACGCTTTTACAAGCACTGGTAGACGCGAACAAAAAACAAAAAATGTCCTTTTAAAAAAAATATTTTATTTCTTTTTTAAATTTGAATTATGAAGCGCGTGTATAAGCACGTGTAGTCTGCATTATAGATGCACGTATAAACGTGAATTATCTGCAATTTAGATGCGCGGATAGACGCGCAAAACAGAACTGGAAAAAAAAAACCAGAGAGCATGTGGTTGCAAATGCTCTTTGGTTTTTTTTTTCCCCCCTCCCATACATCAGATTGTGTATTTGGGAAAAAGACAATGTATCTTATGGGCACGAGAATTGAAAATAAAAGTCCATGTATTCATTATATATCAAAAGCATTTACAAGGGAAGTTTAAGTGCTTGCGACCTAAAGTGTGGCCGCAAGCAATAGGCTCAAAGAGATATCATACATATACAAGAAAAGAAGGCCTCATGAGGAGGTATGGTGCTCCTCTACGAATCTGAAGAGGAAACATCTTCGCTAGTACCACCATGGCTACTAGCGTCGCTATCCCCCTCCTCGCTATGCTCCACATCCGGGTTCGCCTACACACACAAAAGATCAGGGTTGCTTACATAGACAAGGTGGAGAAAAAGTTATAATTAGCTATACTTTTAATAGGAAAGTAATAAAAACATACCTCCTCTGGCTATCGAATCCTAATGGCCCGATTGTATTGGTCCTTAGTGATGAGACCCTCCTCATAAAAGTGAAGCCATGTCGCTGCGCGGTTATGGCCTCGATGGTAACCTACCTCTCTAGGAGTAGATGTCCTACCAACGATGGTAGTCTACAAAACATTTAGAGATATACAAACAATTATGAGTCACAATATATTAGACTAAAATATATAAAGAATTGAAAGAAATAAAAATTTTAAAAAACTAGAAATCAAAATATACTTACAAACTCTGCCTCCCACGACTCTCTGTCGCCTGATCCGTAATGCGACGATCCCATGGCTTCCATTTGGATCCGTCGCGCCTCTGCATGCTAGTGACTCTTCACTTTCTCAACTGCTTTCTTCTTGGCTTTCTTCCACTCTATGCGGTGGCACATAGGTGGTTGGCTATAGGCTCCACGCCCCTCCTCTAGCCTCCGCAGTGAGTCCCTAGCCCGTGTCATGAGGTGGGATCTTTTATTGTGAAGCATATCCCTCACTTTTGTACGTCCCCAATCATCCGAGAATCATTGACCCTCAGGATTTGGATACCTCCTATGGACTACCCTCAACATCTCCTACCACAAGCCGCTTTTCTGATTTTTGAAGGCAATGAAACAATCTTTATACGTCGCATCCACGACGCTCCTCATGTACACCATTACATCCCTTCCCTCATCATCATGAAAGATGCCACCAGCATCTGTAACTCTATACTGGCATACAACCTCCTCTACGTGATCTACTAGCGAGGGTGATCGCTCGCCACCTCCTAGGCAACCCCCACACAAGCCTCGTCCTCCCCCTCGATTCTCCCTCCTCCCTCTCTGTCGACTACCCTCTGCCTCACTGGACACACGAGATTCTGCAGATGCACGTGCTTCTACAGATGCTTGTGCTTTAGCCGATGCACGTGGAGCACGTGGAGTACATGCATATGGAGTACCTGCATGTGGAGTACCTGCATGTGGAGTCTGGGAAATAGTGCCAGGCAAAGACGTCAAAGGCGTCCCAGACATGACACTGAACACCTCGTCCACTGTGGGAGAGCGGCCAAGGTGTCTGGTCATCTCTCCCATGAAGTCTTCCCTACTAGGAAAACCTCCAAAAAATGCATTGACCCCCCTGCCAAAGGAGGCCAATGTATCATTCATGCGATCCACATCTGGGTCATTGCTAGATGAACCAGGATACGACATCTGCAAAAAAAGCATAGGAAAAAGACAAATTTATTTGCATACAAAAAATCATATATTACCTACATTTTCAAAGAGCTTTCTTTAGACATTGAGCATAATACTTAAGTGCTAATGCTTCTCTTAAACAAGAAAACTGATAAACACAAACATGGGATTGGTCACATTCATCATTGCAAAAATATATTGTTTACTATCAGAACTGTAAGACCTGGCTCGTATATCCCCGTGTCTAAATTGCAGGTTAGACGCGCCCTCAGACGCGCTCCAGAGTGAACCTTCTGTCCAGTGCGTCTATCTGCACATCTAAGATGCAGCACAGACGCGCTGTGAGATGCGCATTCCAAGTCAATGCACTTGTATAATTGCGTGTAGACTGCAGGTCAACCTTCTGTGCAACGCGTGTATCATCCCGTGTACACTGCAGAGCACACGCGCCAGCACACGCGCTGTAAGACGCGCCCTCACACGCTATGAGAGGAAACATTTTTTGCGTCTATATCTGTGTCTACATTGAGATGTAGACGCGCTATCAGACGCGCTCGGTCGGCTGATTTTAGGCCGACGACCGCCATTGATGATTTACAAAATGCAATACATAATGGAATCACAAATCCTAAATACACAGACAGAGCAGAGAGAGGAAGAGAGAAACAAAGAGAGAGAGAGAGAGAGAGAGAGAGAGAGAGAGAGAGAGAGAGAGAGACTCACCTTGGGTGTTTGGTGTGGCGGGTGGTGGCACTTCTTCCTTCTCCTTCTTCCTCTCCTTGGTAAGTTACCCTCCCTTGATGTTGGTTGCTTGCTTGCTGCTTCTTCTTGTTCTCTCTTTCTTCCTCTCCTTGGCTTTCCTTTTTCCCTTCTTGTGTGTTTGAAATGAAAGAAGAGGTGAGTCATGAGGAGGTGAGGCATGAAGAGACTAGGTGAGGCATGAAGAGATTGCATGTCGGCTAAACTCAAGCTTCAGAACCGTAAAAAACGCAGGAAAAGAAAGGCGCAGTTTGAAAAGAAATGATTTAAGTATGGTTTGAATTTTGACATGTGAATCTATTTTTGCATGTATATGCGCGTCTATTGTTCAGATAGACACGAGTATAGACGCGAGCATAGATGCAGAAATAGACGCCAATATAGATGCGTAGGTAAACGCGGATATAGACGCGCATTTGGGCTTTATCATAATTTTTTGTTTTTAAGATAAGTTTTGATAGTGAATTCTTATCATAAGTTTTAATGTATTTATGATGATTTTTGTGTATTTAAAATTGAGATCTTATGTAAACATATGAATGACAAATATTTTGATGTTGTCATGAATTAGGTTTAATCATGTCGATGTCGTCATCACCTAGTGCGGTGCAAGCTGATGAGTCAATGAGCACATCCTCAAGTGAGGATGAAACATTGCGTCTTCATAATCGAGATGCATGGCCACGACGAAAAATTAAATGCATGTGTGATCGTTGTCGAGGGTGTATTTTTCGAGCATGTCGAATTGCAATGTCACACCTTAGCTTGTATGGAGAATGGGACCAAGAAAAATCACCGGTATTCATTGTTTTTTTTACCACTAAGATTGCATGTCTATGTTACGGGAATTATATATCAACGTACATGAAACTCCCTTTTGTGGTTGAGCAGGATGCGGTGCCACATCCTCAGATGCTCCCTCCCGGGCGTCGAGAGGCTGCAAAACGTCGACGCCAGGAGGTAGAGTCTTCAAGAAGAGTAAACACTGACGACCATGATAGTAGCCCTCATGAAATGCCCCATCAAGTCATAGAGGATGAGATTTTGGACAACATGGTACACCATCTATTTTCGCAACCAGTTCAGGGAGAAGGTCACTCTACGAAGCCAGATGATCCACTATATGTAGCATCATCTACTCCGTTGTATGAAGGTTATACGTACTCCGTTCTTCGTGCGTCCCTCGAGATACTTAACTTGCAAACAATTTATGGATGGATTAATGTCAGTTTGGATGCGTTATTGAAGTAGGTATCAATTCAGTTTGGCTTATGAATCATAATATTAATTGTTCTATTTTGAAATCAGATAGAAATATATGTTGGTGGTTTTTTAACTCACTTTTAAAAATATATGTAGGTTATTATCACAAATGCTTCCAAAAGGAAACAAATTTCCAACTAAGAGAGAGCAAGCAAGACATTACTTGACATCTCTGGGAGGCCTCGATTATGTCAAGATCCATGCATGTGTCAATGATTGTGTCTTATTTCATGGGATTCATGAGTTCGCACGAGAGTGTCCTGTTTGTGGCGAATCAAGATACGAAGTGGAGATGAAGTCAATGGATGTGCCTCGTAAGGTTTTGCGACATTTTCTGATTGTTCCACGTATAAAACTTATGTTCAAGTGTAAGTCTATTGGAAAGCTCATGTCATGGCATGCTAGTCATCGTTCAAGTGATGGAAAATGGAGGATCCCTGCAGACACACCGGCATGGCAACATATAGATAATTTGTGGCCCGTTTTCAAAGAAGAGCCAAGAAATTTGAGATTTGGTTTAGGTATGGATGGAATCAATCCATTTGGCATCAAAAGCACATCATACAGTGTATGGCCAATGGTATTGGTAAACTATAATATTCCTCCATCCATGGCAATTAAAAAGGGACATGTGATGTTGTTCCTTCTGATTCCTCGAAAGCACAAGGTAAAAAACATGGACATTTACTTAGAGCCTTTGATTGAAGAGTTAGAAATGTTATGGGAAGGTATTGAGGTGCAAGATACAAGTGCATCTGCATCCTCTAGAGATTTCACATTGAAGGCCATGTTGTTGTGGACCATGCACGACTTTCCAGGATACGGAGAGTGTTCAGGTACATGTATATAACTCTATATTTGAAATTCAAGACTTGAATCAATTGCATTTTATTAATTCACCTGTTTTTTTAGGTTTAACCACGTCAAGATATCATGCATGTCCTATTTGCGGTCCCTCTCTTGTTTCCTCTAGGCCGGCACGTTTAAAGAAGGTTATCTACGACAATCATCATCGATTTCTTCCTATTGACCATCCCAAATATGTTCTCCCTACTAATGGAATGACTCCATAATCTCTAACCATTCGAGATTGGAAGGAGAGATGGATTAATGCCGACAACCACCCTCCACTCGGCATGAGTCGTTAAGAAGTGCATTTCTCTCGATTGACTTTAAAGTATTTAGCATGATGAATTGTTGTTTACATAATATATTGTTTGTTTGTTAGGTTCTCTTTTTTCGTCTTCCGTACTGGACTGAACTCAAGATCAATCACCTGTTGGACCCCATGCACATATTCAAAAATGTTGTATCTACATTATGGGATCACTTGATAGGGGCTCGTGATTCAGTTAATGTAAGGAAGGATTTACGTAACATTGGTTGCATGAGACGAGCTTGGCCACGCATTGGACCCAGAGGAAAGATTGAGCTACCCCATGCACCTTGGATGTTGTCAAAGAACGAGGAAAAAATAGTGAAGGAACAAATATATAGCTTTCGAACACCCATAGGATGTATGAGATGTCTCAAGGGAGCCTTCATAAAGAAAAAGAAAAGAGGTGTGGAGCAACTATCTGGTTTGAATTCCCACGATTGGCACAAAATGATTCAAGTAAGGGTATCTCTAACCATGAATATAGTAATTAGTGGAGTAACTATGTGTAAACTTTGGGGTATGATGACTTTTTCCTCAACTAATCATTTGATCTATGAATATTGTTTACATTCAGTTCGTACTTCCTAGTAGCATATCCCATTGTGTATCCAAAGATATACATGATATCATTTACAAGATGGGAGAGCTTGTGAGGTGTGTATACATTGTATTTTTTTATTATATATCTTTAAATTTCTACACAAAAATAAACAATTCTCAAATACATCTTGACAGATACGTGAGCTCGAAGGAAATTGATCCAAACACATCGCAAGATGCTCGAGTATTATCTGTTGAGGTGGTTTGTTTGGTGGAGGAAATTTTCCCTCGATCCATTTTGACTACTTAGTTACATTTACTCGTACATTTGATTGATGAGATCGCACTTTGTGGGGCAGTTCATGTAAGGTGGATGTTTTTTCTTGAGCGCTTCATGAAAACCTTGAAAGATTTTGTGAGGCAAAAAGCACAGCTTGAGGGAAGCATGGCTGAGGGTTGGTTAGTGCAATCATCCCTTGTTTATATCTCTGAATATCTTGCTGAAGTGGATCCCTCTCAACCATGACTATGGAAAGATAATGAAGACTTGAGGATGACCTCTATAGTACCTCAAGGAAAAGGAATGAGTAAAGTGCTAACAAAAGAAGAACTTCGTAAGTTAAATAGTTTTTGTGTGCTCAATAGTGATGTAATGAGCAAATGGGTGATACTAAATAATGAAGCAAGGGCAAGAAGAAAAAGCGAAAGACAAGAATTTCGCACTAGATATGGACGTAATGTCTCATTTCCAGATCATCTAAATGCGCTCCCACATCATATTGATATAGATTGGTTACATGAGGAAATGGAGAGAATGGAAAAAGAGGAGGAAATTAATATATCTCAAGAAGAGTGGGAATACGCATGAGGTTGCTTATCAAAGGTGAGACATACTATCAATTACTTTATTTCTACAAGTTTTATTTTATATAAATAATTGACATGTTTGATCTTTTATCTTTTACTACTAGTGCACATTATTCAATGCACTTTGGTGTGAGGGTAAACATCTTCGAACTCAACATATAGATGAAAAGAGAAATACCCAAGATTGTGGTGTCCTTGCTCACTTCGAGGATGCCAATGGTACCATGGAAGGTTATTGTGGCTTGATCCAAGATATTCTGAAGCTTGACTTCAGACGATTTTTTATATATGTACTGGATGTGAAGTGGTTTAAACAAGTGGTAACAAATGGTGAGCATTGCATAATCAGACGTCATCCAAGTGGTTTTGTAATCATTGACTCTACAAAATTTCACCAAAACAAGAATGACACATTAGTACTACCTCAACAATGCGAGCAGGTATATATGCAAACGCTAATTTTTTTATATGTATACATGTGATACATATACACAATATAATAAGTACTTAAGTTTTTTGCTTTTGTTTTTCAAATACAGGTTGTGTATCATCCAATGGTAAACAATAACTGATGGTGGTATGTCATCCCTATATCTAATCGTTCAAAACCAATATATGGTAATATTACCGACATGGAGATAGGAGATGACAATCCAACAATTAATGATGATGTGCATGATGACACCATAATGGATGATATGCGTGATATAGTACAAGATGAACCTCGCGAGGATGTTCAAGGAAACGCAGAAGAAGACAATAATGTGATTGTCGATGATATTGATGAAGTTATTGAGCAATATAGCAACACATCTGATAGTGGGATAGACTTATTTATTTCGTTATCTCTTGGTAACATAGACCTAGAAGTAGATAGTTTAGCAAGGGCTGATCTCATTGAAGATGAGATGGATCATTCACTGTAACATACTTAATTTGCTTATTGATTCAATGTGTATTCCTAATTCTATGGTTTTTATCATGCGCACACGTGCATACTCAAGAATCAATAGTCAATTTTAAAGCTAAATTGAATTTTTCATAATAAAAAGGAAGTATCTTTTATCATCTTCAAGTACGTAGAGAAATTACGAGATACATATTGCAATGCTTGCTGCTAATTGTAAGGTTTCTGTCGCTTGCCGCTAATTACTTATATCAGGCTTGTCAACTAGAGGAACTGCCATTCATTAGAGAGCAATGAAAAAGTAATTATTAACTCTATTTTTTTAATTCAATGATTCAATGTGTATTCTTAATTCTATGGTTTTTATCATGCGCACATGTGCATGCTCAAGAATCAAATTCAGGTGGTTAAATAATTATTAACTTTGTTTTTTAATTATATGAATTGCTAATTTTAGGTGGTTAAATAATTATGCATCTGCTGGCGCGTCTATATTAGCGTCTATTTGCGCGGATATATAGACGCAAAATTCACGTCTATTTACATGCACGTTTACATGCACTTATAGACGCTGTGATAGACGCGTCCAACTTTGCACGTCTAGCATGCACGTCTATGCCTCGTTTCTATTGTAGTGTCATTTGCATGAGTCTCATGCGGCTCGTAATATTTTTCAACAGAAATATTACATTGATCTCCTTTTATGAGATCCATTGCACTAAATTTGACAACCTGTAAATGACCCCGCGTATTTCTAGAGTGAGGCATCTTGCAATCACGATCGGTAGTACAAACTACCACAAATGAAGAAGCATTATGAACAGCGACTACACTCCAAATAGCAAAATACGTAGGTCACTTACAATCCATTCATAATACAAACCTGACATATCTTATGCCAATCATGGGATTTTAGCCCTGATAATTGGTCATCTTTAGAAAATGCAGATCTGAGAGAACGCATCATACCCATTGGAGTGTGGATAGACCTAATAATTTTCTTCACAAAACACTTTTCTTTACTCGAAAAAATCAAGGAGCATGAGGTAGTTGCAAGTGACCATCACTACTCGACTGCGGCTCAAAGCGCCTCCATCTTATCCATAGTAAGCTATCCATATTCTTGAAAATATGCATGGGATCCAACAAAGTGGTTGACCTGTAAGAGGGTCAAATACGACAACTCGTAGAAATCTGAGAATCGTCACATTCCGTTTGGATGCGACTCCGTGTGAACCATTTTTAGCCCGTACCATCTTTGGGTGTTCATTCATGCTAGAGGTCACCCAAGGAAATATTCCCTTAGTTCATGATCCTCAGGAAAGAAAGTGGTGTGTCCTTGATATACCATCTTATTCATGGTTCGTGACCTTTGAGAGTCTAACTATGGCACACACAATGGACATGGATGATAACCTAAGGAAACCAGACCTGTCCCAACACCTCTATCCTGTGAATACAAACTTGAACAAACTATGATAGATATTACCAATGAGAACAGAAGCCTACTTACCTGAGCACTTCCCGAATCCCAAAAATTCATGCATGGTCGACATAAGAACGGCATCGACCATCGTGCTTGCTCATATCTTCCACAGTGGTCCCCTCCTCCCATAGGATCTTAAGCTCATCAACTAACGGACGGATATATACATCCATATTCTTGACTTTGCAGTGGCCAGGAACGAGCAAGCTAAGGATCAGGTGTCCTTTCTTTCTAGAAAGCCATGGTGGGATGTTGTAGTTAACAAGGACTACATGCCACACATTGTAAAGCGGAGACCACATGGGTTCACACCATCCATAGCTAGACCAAGCTGAAGATTCCTTGGCTCTCGTTCAAAGCTTGGAAAGGTAGAGTCAATGTGGCTCTACGTGCATGAATATGCTAATATTTGTTGAAATCCATCTATGGATCTATTCTGCGCATGCCATGTTGTCAAGCTCGCCAAGTCCAATAAACAAAACATGTGATGCATATGGGGGATAAGTGGAAAGTGTCTAAGAACCTTTTGAAAGATGGTTTGCCCTTGCAAGTCCTGTCGATACCTGTGAGCACCACACTTTGGACATGTCTCCATTGTCTCGTACTCTCCTCGAAATAGCATGCAATTGTTGACACATATATGGATACTATTGTAGTCCATGCGAAGCTTTCGTAAACATGTTGTGCATCATCACAAGGCTCAGGCATGGTATTTGAAAGTGGTAATATATAATACTTTAGCAACCTGAAAAGAAATCATAAAACATCTTGAAAAATCACAAATTTTTTTAATAATGGTGCCGAAAAGAAATCAATGAAATGTACGTAGAAGGTTCCTGAACAACTCGATCACACTCGCATCACTCCACCCATATTTTTCTTGCGCACTTAGGAGTGCAAGCAGCGTCTTTAGGCAAGATACTTGATACCCATCATATAATCGTATGGATGCTTCCTCTTTAAGTAGACGATATGTCTCATCATCCATGGGCATCAATGCATCAATCATTGCCTCCATCTCAGGCTCCAAGATTGTAGGAAAGTTTGAAAGATTGCATGTCTTCTTTGGTATTCACGGTATAGATTGGGTAGTGCATTCCAAGTGGTGGATTGGCTCAAGCACTCCATCCATCAAACACCCACAAACTCTTCTGACTGGCCGCAATAGGTGCACTCCTCCTTGGGATGAGATGTCACCTCCGTGTAATAAATTTCATGGCCACATCCAATGTTTTTGTATATGATATTCAATTAGTTTGCGAATACAATGCATGATTGATATACACTTTTCTTACCATTTTCTCAAAGTCTGAGATCACCTGATCAATGGTCTCTGATTAAAACTCACTGAAGCATCGTACATGTTCTATAGACAATGGACGTTTTTGTCTAATTGCCAACTTGCATTGAGAGCAAGGACATGGGACACACTAATTAAGATACTCCTCGCGATCTTGAACATCACGACCTTTATCGTTTTCCATTTGGTCTACGTTACAACAAATAATTTGTTTTTGTTCTCATTCTCCTTTTCTTTCTTAAAATTGTTTGACAATGGATTTTTTCTCTTGTAATACAACAAAATTAATGTCAACTAAAGTCTTGGTTTTCTCCCCCTTTCTTTGTTTCACCCCCTTTATTTGCACCTTCCTTAGCGCTATTCGTTTTATGTTCTCTCCCTTTTCTTTTTCATGTTTTCTTTGTCTTTCATGTTTATTCTCTCCTTCTCATTCTCTCTTCCTCTTCCTTTCTTCTTCTCTCTCTCATATTTTCTATCTTTCTTTCTCTCTCTCTCTTTCTTTTTTGCTCCTCTCTTTGTTTCTTTCCACCCCCTTACAGGTGGGCCTACAGTATGTAAGGTCTAATATGCTATGCATGGGAGCAAGGGACTAGCTACCCTACCGTCGGGGAGTGTTCCTTGTCCTGTGGTATCGCGTCAGACCTTGCCACCTTTTCTCCTTTTTGTGTGAATCGATATGCAAAGAGAAAGATGAGGTAGTGCAAAGCATATCAAGAAAACCATCCATTCACCTCCAAGTCCAATCTCTCTTTTTCTTTATTAGGCCTGGAGACATAGGCCTTCCACACCTTCCTGAAGTGTCAAACACACCCAAGGTGCACCTTTAACAAACTCTCTCTCTCTCTATCTCTCTCTCTCTCTCTCTCTCTCTCTCTCTCTACTGCTACTGATACTGCTACTGCTACTGCTGATGCTGATGCTGCTGCTGTTGCTACTGCTACTACTACTCACTACTACCACTACTACCACTACTACAGCCACCATCCCCCCATCTTTCTTTCTCTCTCTCTCTTTCTTTGTTGCCCCTCTCTTTGTTTCTCTCCACCCCTTTATGTTTTCTCACTCATTCTCCTCTCTCTCTCCCTCCCTCTCTCTCTCTCTCTCTATCTTTCCCCATTTCTTTGTTATCTTTCATGTTTATTCTCTCTTTCTCTCGTTCTCTCTTCCTTTTCCTTTCTTCTTCTCCATCTCTTGTTTTCGATTGTTCTCCCTCAATGCACCACATTCTCCACCCTCTCTCATTTCTTATCTCATTTCCTCTCTTTCTCCCTCAATGCACATCATTGTAAAAAAACAAACAAGGAAAGAAGAAATTAAAGATTAAGAAAAAACCTTCTCTTTGTTTTTCTCTACCTCCTCATGTTTTCTCATTCATTCACCTCTCTCCCTCCGTCTCTCTCTCTCTATTTCTCTATATCTTTATTATGTTTCATGTTTATTCCCTCTCACTCTCGTTCTTTCTTCCTTTTTCTTTCTTCTTCTCCCTCTCTCATTTATCCTATTTCTCCCTCAATGCACATCATTGTAAAAAAAGATAAAACAAAAAAAGAAAAAATTAAAGAACAAGAAAAAACCCTCTTATCATTTTTCTCTACCCCCTCGTGTTTTCTCATTCATTCTCCTCTCTCCATCTCTCCCTCTCTTTATTTCTCTCTTTCTTTATTATGTTTAATATTTATTCCCTCTCTCTCTCTCATCCCTTTTTCATTTTTCTTTCTTCTTCTTTCTCTCTCATTTCCTCTCTTTCTCCCTCAATGCACCTCGTTCTCAACAAAAACAAAAAAAAGAAAAGGAGAAAGAACAAGAACAAACCAAGAGGGAGCAATGCACTCACCCCAAAGGCCCGAGGATGGATTCTTTGTCTCCTCTTCATGATGGGGGCTCCTCTTCGCCCTTCATGCACTTCCTCCTCTTCTTCGCAAACGGCAACGACGCCGATGAGAAGCTCTCCCTCTCCCTCTCCCTCCCAAACACACCATATATTTCTCTCTCTTTTTCGCTCTTCGCAGTAAAATGCCACGCTCGGGTTTTAACCCTCTTTTTTGTCTGAGTACCGTCACTATTTGCGTCGCATTTTTGACACAAATAGCGATGCAAATTAGTAACACTACTAATTTGCATCGGAACTGCCCATTGTTATTCCTGAATATCCTTGTAGTGTACAAGTGTGGGAGTAGGAAACATAGTAGCAAGTATCAAAAACACACCAACTATACCAAAACAAACTTAGGTTCTTTCCTTTGATTAAGTTGATAAACAAAAGATAAGATAAGGTCCTTTCATTAGTAAAAATTTTGATATTAAATTATAGTAAGTTAAAAAGAACTTACATAACTTCATAAAAAGAGTTTCAATACTTATATGTGTTATCTCATTAACTTAAATTACATTGTGTGGTCCAAATCTACATATGCTAAACTTAATTATGAGTATGATAACATGATTATCATTGAAAGAATTAAATAAAGAATGTACTTGATCTTTCCTTTAAAAACACTAGGGGTTTTAGATGGAAATTATTTAAGAAAAGATTCTTGCCAATTAAACATTACAGAAATCACCTAACGAGGTTTCCTAATGACCCTTACATTAAGGACGGACTTCAAAGGTCCTAGATAAATTAGAGAACAAAAAATTTGTAATGTGCTTGACTAAGAATCCCTTAACAAAATGATTTAGTGGTCCTTTCACATACTTTTCCTAAGTGATTCTACCCAATACTCCTCAGAACAATATGGAGTTTTTCACCTAGGCTCTCTCGAGTCCACTTTCCAATGGAAGGTTCTAGTTGTAGCTTGTAAGGATCTCGACTTGAACTTGGGTTCTCAACACCATATTAAAGAATTTGGGAATTTTCCAGTTTTCATTTTCAAATAAGGAGTAAAGATTTGGCCATGTAGCTAAATCTTAACCCATGCTTCAAAGTGGGACTTGGAAAGACAACATATATAGTAATTATGATAGAGTTTACTTTCAATAAGGGGACAAGATTTGATCATGTGGCCAAATATTAACTATATTGGAAATTCCCAAACTATATGAGAATTTCCAAGTTCTCTAATATAGTGTTGATTCCTAATTTTTGCACTAAGATCACCTAAGAGCTTAATTAGCATCAATCCTTGAGCCACTGCATTCATAAATCAACTTGACCACCTGAAGAAAATCAATGTAGCACTTGGTTCATATTGAATGAGAAATGAGTCGGAGTGATACATGTTGACCCCTTTACTTGTAGCATGTAGTCTTGACTTTGTTCCCCTGAAATGGCATTGATCAAGGTCTACACTAAATAATCACACATTCAGCCACTTCCTAATTACATGACCTTTGTATGGGTGTTGGATAGTGGGGCCTCCTGTCACATGACCAACAGGAAAGGTCTATATAGTTCTATGCTCCTCGGCACAAGATGAATCTACCATTGACTCATGGGTGTTGGATAGTGGGGCCTCTCATCACATGACCAACAAGAAAGGTCTATACAGTTCTATGCAACCTCTACAAGAATCCATCACTATGACGATTGGAAATGATGCAAAATGACTTGATGTGTGGACACATGTACTATTTCTTTTTTTGTTGCAAATGGTGAAGTAAAAAAGCTTTCAAATGTGTTGTATGTTCTGTAAATTAGGAGAAATGTGTTATCAATTTTTCTGCCATAACTGATCTTGGTCATGAAGTGAGGTTTAAGAAGATAGGTGCAGAAATTCTTGACAGTGTTGGAAAAGTTGTTGGAAAAGGAGAAAGAAGGAACAACTTGTGTGAGCTAAGTTCTCTTAGAGCCACTATTGGAGTGGGCACAAGTAAGCTTTGGCATGAAAGGTTTGGACACATCAGATTTGTAGTGTTGAAGAAGATGCACAAGAAAGGTATGGTTGCTCACCTACTTGCAGTGACTGAATTGAAGGAACCATGTGAAGCTTGTATAAGTACACCCAAGTTGGCTGGAACAACTCAGACTGGATGAAAGATAGATGATGGATGGTTGTGAAGGGGTTTAGCTTTTATAGCCCGCAGAGGCAGTTAAGTTAGCCTGACCGACCTACCATATGAGCCTTTACTAGTCGGCCAAGTAATATTCCCTTTATCATCGAGCTAGGGATGCTACCCTCAGACCCCCACCACAGGACCCTCCAACCAAGGACTGCTTTCACGGCCCTCGGACACCAAAATGGGGGCCCATGATAACCCTTTTACCTCGCAGCTCGATGCAATGTGCCTCGAGGTGCTAATAGCTTAACTACTCTATCTAACCTAAAGATTATACCAACAACGGTCACCTTTTTGCCATCCAATCACATAGACCTCATTTGACATACAAGTTAGGACTCATCAACCAATATTTGGGTTCACATATGGCTTCTCCTCATAGTGGGGGCCTTACAACTTTAAGCACCATGGATCATTGGTGGCACCTTATGAGGGTTGGGCATTGATCATATCTAACAAAACGTGGTCACAATGATACAAAGTTATTACTCACTTCTTTTCCTTTTCTATATGATGATGAATCTTCTTCATGGAATATTATTGACTCTTCCAATCAGGATTCACAACCTGCACCTTTTATTGCTGATGACCTTGGTGTTGATCTTCCAATTGATAATGAGAGTGGTAGTTGTCATGTTTATGATGCTGATATTCTTGTGAATGTTCTCAATATTTGTGAATATCTTGTCTCCTATAGTGATGCCATGTCATCCCCACAAAAGGAACAATGGCAGGAGGCCATGGAAGTTAAGTATGAATCTCTTCTTCTCTAAAGGTACATGGGTTCTAATTGAGTTACCACTTGGACGTATTGCTTGTCACAAATTGCAGGAGTTGATTATCAATAAACTTTCTAACCTGTTGTTTATAGTACCAATATTCGGGTCTTGTTAGTTTTTGCTATTGAGTTTGATTTGGAGGTTCACCAAATGGATGTTCAAATTGCTTTGCTTAATGGCGATTTAAAGAAATAGATATACATGGAGCAACTAGAGGGATTTTTAGTCAAACATAAGGAAAATCTAGCTTGCATACTTCATCAGGCACCGTATGATCTCAAACAATCTTCACGAGCTTGGTATCAATAGATTGATCTCTTCCTCACAAAACAGGGTTTTATCTCTTGTTCTTGAGATCTTGACTTACATGTCAAGCGCTGCAATGATAGTTTTGTTATTATTTCTCTATATGTGGATGATACCATAATTGTTTCTAGCAATCTCAACTTCCTTTAACAAGTAAAGAATGTTTTATCTTCTACGGTTGACATGGTCTATCTTGGAGACATACACTCATGTCGTAGTATTCAGATTCAATGCTATGGAGAGAAGGGTATTTTATTACTATGTCAAACAAAGTTCATTGAAGATAGTATCCAAACATTTGTTTTGGGTTCTACACATCCTGCTAATACTCCTTATCTTGTGAGCTCTACCAAAAACTCTCACTTTGTGAAGAATGATGCACAATTACCATTGCATCAACCTTATGCTGATCTTGTTGGATGTCTTCAATTTGTTGGCTTAAATTCTCACCCTGACATTCTTTTTTATGTAAATTTTCTTAGATCATAACATTTAATTCTCCATATCTTAAACATTGGACTACAATTAAATGAGTTTTGAAGTATTTGAAAGGCATTAAAGATTTTAGGTTGGTTTATTGGCGCCAACAAAGCTCTTATTCTCTATGTTCACTTCAACTTTTGAGTTATACAAATGCAAATTGGGCAAGCTCTCACTTATCTATGCATTGAATGGTTGTCTTGTTTCTTGGACTAGCAAGAAACAATGTTGTCTTGTTGTTTCCACTATAGAGGCTGAATATGTAGCTACATCTTTAACGGCTCGAGAGTTAGTATGTCTTTGACAAGTTCTATCACTATTTGCTATCCTCCTCTCTCCAACACTCCACTTTGATGTGATAACCAAAGTTTTATTAGTCTTGCTAAAGACTATGTTCAATATAACAAGTCTAAGCATATTGCATTGCATTATCATTATGTTCGATATGAAGTAAAGAAAGGCACGATCATGATTGAACATGGTCCAAGTGATCAAATGACTATAGATATATTCAAAAAAGGACTCAATGAAGCACACTTCAATCCATTGTGCTCAAAACTTGGAGTTGTCTCAACTTCAATCTTTGGGAATCAATCTACTATGACATTTTATTGTCATTGTACATACTCCTTGTAGGCACCATAACTTCACATATGCACATACACTTCAAACCTCTTGGTCATCTTTGTACATACATATTCAGTTTCACTTCACATGCATGGATTAACTCTATATGCACACAATAATCCTTCTTGATCATGTTTGTACATTTGTCTATAGGAGCTCCAGTTTTTCCCTTGTGCTCTCCACAAGGGTTTTTTCATCCACAACTATAGACCTTCGTTTGAATGGGGATGTTGGAGCTATATATAGCTCACACTATCTAGACAAGGTCTCACCTATATATATGTAGATTGTGATCAATATGAGATAGTCTTTAGGAGTGTACATGGTGTGTCTCTTCTCTCCCTCTCGCATCTCTACATAACTTCTCTCTTTACATCTCAATGATGCTTATGTGGTGTATAACACCAATATGTGTAGGGACTCCTTGTGAGGAGTGTGGGAAGGATTATCCATTGGATTACAATCTATACAAATGCAAAGTTCTATATTCAAGGTTAGGGGAGTATATCCCTTAGATGCTCTTGGCTGTGAGGCCGTGTGGGGTGGTTTAGGGTGTGTAGTAGAGGCCTTGCTAGTGACATAGAGCTAGGGTTGGGCCTATTTTAGGTTCCACAATAATCATTAGCTAGAACCAACCATTGAGCAATGCATGGATTTATTAGCCATGCAACTAGAAGAAGAGCGACAACATCAGCCCAACTAGATCAACGACGTTATGGTTTGCACCATCAATGCCACCCTTGAAGCGCAATCCATTGTAAATAGGTAGAGATAAGCAAATGTACCTTTAAATTTAATACTTATGATAGTATTAAAGATAATCGTAAGGTTCTCTCTTGGCTAAGTCAATTTGACTCATATTTTGATAATGAAAATTATGCTGAAAATGATAAAATCAAGTGTGCTTCACATTAATTTATCGACAAAGCTTCTTTATGGTGGGATGTCTTATGTAAAAGTACTAATTGTCCTCTTACATAGGAAGCATTCTATAAAAACAAGGTCCTCACTAATTTGCTTCGTGCCCAATTGAAGCTTTGCATGCAACAACTATTGGATGTCTTTATGCAACTGGAGCAAGAGACCATTCCTTAGTACATCAAAAGATTCTGGAGTACTTTGCTACAACTTCAAATGGTCAAGCCCATAGCCGAATCAACTTTGTAAAGGATGTATATGTCTAGCCTTCCTCTATTTTTCGAAGCTAAATTCAACATGTTTAAACCCAACACATTGGACGAGGCTATCTCTTTGGCGCAGGACACCAAAAAGAAACAAACTCAAGATCCACAACAACTTCCAGCTTCCATGAGAAATATTATGGGTAGCAAAAACTCTTATTTTAAATCTTTTCATGCTTTTAATTTTTAATTTGGAAAGAATCATCCTAATCGCCGACTTGGATGAGAAATTTTTATAATAATGTAGGCTAGCCTACTTCAAATTCTAATCCCAAGATTTCTCATCTACCTTCTAATCTGCCTAAGTCACTTGAACCTAAAAATGTTAATCCAAGTGTCTAAAATACTAATTCCAAGAATATAATTTGTTACAAATGTAATTGATTTGGCTATATTGTAAGCTGTTATCACACTCATGATTGGAAAAATACTACTGCACATTTAAATTATCTTGGAGCTAAGGGAGCAACTGAAGACCTCGAAGCGATGCCAGATTTTGATGAAGCCATGCTTATGGGAGAAAATTCTAATGATACTGATGAAATTACTGGTAAATTTTCTATCTATGCTTCATTTAAAATGAGATATAAAATCGATAATAATGAAATGATTGTCTTGCATGATGATGAGAGTACACAAGACTTTGTTTTGAAAAAGGTAGTTAGAAAATTGCAACTTAAAACCGTTCCATCCACTTATAGAATTAAGGCTGTATTTTTAGGATAGTGATATAACAGAACTAAAGAAGTACATGGATTAGAAATCTGCATTGAATCTTATAGAGAAAAATAAAAAAAATTAGTAGCACTATTATAATATGTCTATGTGATTTTAGGTATGCCTTGGTAGAATCAATTTTATCCTAACATTGATTATGACACGCATTCAATGCATATTCAATATGAAGGTAAATTTCTTTATCTCAAAGAATTAAGAGACATTCAGCTATACCCATCAATTAGTCATACTCAGACAAAGTGTGCCATTTGAAAACAATCTAAAGCTTTTGTCATTTTAATTAACGAAGTTGAAGCTACCAAGTCTACGTTAACCATAAGACAAAAAATCTTATTAATAAGGTTTTTGATTATTTTTCTTCTAACTTGTCTCTTCAACTTTCTCCATAATGACCCGAGTATCATCAAATTGATCTTTTACCTCATAGTCACCCTCCCTATAAAGCCCGCTATCACCATAACCAGGCAGAAAAAAAAAGAAATCCCAAAAAAAAGTTAAAGAACTATTAAATACAAAATTAATCTGACCTACTAGTTCATCTTTTGGAGCTCTCATTCATTTAATAAAGAAAAAGAATGAAACATATCATATGTGTATAGACTACAAAGCTCTAAATAAAATTATTGTTAAAAATCAATATCCAATTCCTCGTGTGGATGATTTGTTAGACAAATTGCAAGGTCCTACTATGTTTAGCAAGATTGACCTTAAGTTTGGCTATCATCAAGTCCATATGGCTACACCTAATATTTATAAAATTACCTTTAGGACTCAATTTTGCCATTATAAGTTTTTTGTAATGCCCTTCGGTCTTATGAATGAACCTGCCACTTTCAATAGGATGATGAATTGAATATTTTTACATTTTCAACATTTTATTTTTGTCTTTTTCAATGATATCCCTGTTTTTAGTAACTTTGAAAGAGAATAGAACATTATTTATCATTAGTCTTTAGTTTACTTAAAAGAAAATCATATTTTTGCTAACCCCAAAAGGAGCACATTCTTTCAAATAGAAATTGAATATTTAGGTTATATTATGTATATTAAAGGAATACAAGCTGAACCACACAAAATTGAGGCTTTAATATATGATCTACACCCAAAAATCACTATAAGATACAGGCCATATATTGGCATTTAAAGCGATGCAAATATTTATAAAAAAAATTACCCCCTTGTCACTAAAAACATCAATATAGACATCTCCGGAGATTGGTTACTATCTGCATTGCTATTAATGTCACTTTTGTGACACAGATAGTGACACAAATAGTGATGTTTTGCAAAACATAAACCAACTTGGATAGCGATGCATGTACTAAATTAGTGACAAAAAAATAGCAATGGTTACAAAGAGAAAACAATTGGTGGTAGGACAGCCATAGCACCATGTGTTGAATAATATTATGTAAAGTAATCATATATTAAAGACACAATCATCATCAAAAGAGGTGTAAAAATTACATAAAACCACAAGGCTAATAACTCATGAAGTAAGTACAAGACTAGTGATGACAACTCATAAAATTACATGGAACCATGGAGAGGAGAGTCCAAAACAAACATGAAAATCTATTTGTAAATGTTGCAAAATGTGATTTTATATAAAGGATGATAAATATATCTAAGAAATGCTAATGAAAAATGCTTACATAGATCATAAGACCAAAAAAGAAAATGATGTGCCCTCCACAAATCCAAGTGCATGCTATAGCTCCTCACTATCTGAAAGCTCATCCCAAAGCAAAGGAGCATCGAACAGACTCTACAAAATAAACAACTAGATATTAGTTCACCATACATACCACATCACAAAAAAGCTAATGACTACAAACAAGAAAGATGATTAATTTACTAGGCCGTCGTGCATATACAATATAGTGATAATTGCAGTGAGATTGTGTCTCTCTGCATATCGAGTCTCTAAATCTAAAGGATCACGGTTTGTGATAGAGTGCTCCAAAGAAAATTGAACATCATTATTAGAAATAAGGTTGTTAGTACAAGTGATATTCCAAATAAGAAAGCGAGAAGAACCAAAAGAAAACTTACAAAATCTTCCAAATAAGTCCTATGGCTGCCACTCCCCAGATGATGCAAGACCCCTCCTCCAATCATGCCCTTGCTGTCTCTTGCTATTTCCACCATTAACTTGGAGAGTCTGAGGCCTCCTCCCTAAGTCTCCCCCAATCCTCAACATCCAATCACTTGGGCTTTGAGACACCACTCTTGATTGCCTTATGTGTGTTTGATCATCTATGTGACATGTATGCATGCAGATACTCCATCACCTACTAAGTGAAAAACGTGTCTGCCACCATAGGTATCAGAAACTCCTCATGCAAAGATGCCACTACATAGTCCTTGCTCCCCTCCGGTATATTCTTCCAATGGTCTAAAATGTTATGCCTAAATACTTATTGACACAACTCTCTCATGCGAGACATCACTCTCCTTCCCTCATCATTCATGATCATAGCACATGTTTTCTCATCTATGAGGTATTTGTATCCTACTGAGGTATGTCCAAGGTGCAGCCTCTCCCACCTGGGTCCATGCCCCTAGGCATAACCAAGAGAGGCATGTATATCTCACATACCTATAGGTGTAGTATCTCTCAAAATAGCACCCATAGGGGTGCCACCTATATAGACGGCTGAGAGAAACCCGGAGTCATAAGAGTAGATGTCCCTATAGGTGTGACAAATCCTAGAGATGACAAATGTTTACTTGGCACCAAGGAGAAAGATACATTGCATCAGTGCATTCGCAATATCCACTTAAGCCACTCTCTCTAGAATCGGTAGCATGAGAATGAGGAGTATCAACCATCTGTGGATTGGCGACCCTGGGCTCACATTATCTATATCCCCACATCACCTGCCAGAACTACTCCCTCCATTCAAGGTCAATCTAAAGCATCAACCTCGCCTATTGGAGATTGAAGCATCAGAACGTGTTGAAGTAGACCTCACAGAATGGCCTGACGATGTTCGTGACAACTCTTGGTCTACCATATCTCTAAAGTCAGCTATCTCATCCGAAGACATACATGTGAAGATCTCTTGTAGCTCCTCAAATATGAGCCAGCCTATGACTCCACATAAAATATGACCCAGCCTATGACTCTATACCAAGCTCTTGGTATAGCTCTCGGTAAAGCTTAATGTACACTTGAAGGTCTATAAAGGTCACTTTATAGAAAGAGGAGTCCACTTCATTGTGGAAAAGTTATTGGCCTCATGTCTCTTCGTCTATAGTACATGTGCATGTCTCCTCCTCTATACGCTCATAGCCCTCTTTGCCCTCCACCCTCCACAATATTGATCCCTCTACCTGCATACTCTCCTCATCCATGCTGGAAACATTGCCTTTGTCATACACTTGTGCACTCCAAGGTGTTGAAAGTACAACATATCACCATCGAGGTTGTTGGGGATTTGGACAGAAGATTACTTGTTCAATATTACATATAAGAGCGAGTCAATTATTTTGACTATTTTGTATTGTGGAAAATTTAACAAAAAAGGTTGTGCACGTGTTCACAATGACCCGACAAGACAAATGTATCATGCAGATCATTCCATCTTTTCTCAAAATCTACCTCCAAAAATATAGACAGACCTTGCTAAATGGCTATCCTAGCTCCTTCCAATACCACTTTAAAACTCTGTACATTGAATACAATCATGGAGAAGCTACGGTAAACCATTGGCATAACACTTTGCAAGTTGTCAAAATACTCCATCTCATCTACTATGGTATTTGGATTTGTGTCTTTCCATTGTCTCTCTTGCTCGAACTTTGCCATGACACCACAATCCATTGTGAAGTGCATTTCATCGAGGCTTGCACTCAACTCAAAAATGTCACCCACACGACCATGCTGTGTTGTAGATCTTGTACATTGGAATGATTATATTATTTTTTGTGCATAAAATCTAGATATGACAACAAGGAAAGCATGCAATCATCATACTCAATGATGCTAAACATAGAACCATTCAAGGTACTCATTCCATCAATGTACACACAAGGGAGAACCATTAAAAGCACTGATCCCCTCGTGTAGGTGTCACTTGGCAACATACCCTCAGGGTGGGATAGGAAATATTGTCCTCAATTTCTATTGGATGGATGTGGAGTCAATAAATATGGATAGCCATGCAAAGCATGTGCAGTCATCCATTGAACTTCTTCAATAGGATGGTTTTTAAATTTTACAAGATAGCGAGGATAAGTATTGCCAGTGTAAGTGGTCATATAATGAGTATTAATAATAGATTCATGGATTAAAAAGCTTATAATCATCTTTAAACAATGGTACAGAATCATATATGGGATTGCTAGGTAATGATCCTTTAAATGGATGAGAAAGTCTAATATAAAAGGTATTATGAATTTTTCAATGTACAAGGAATTCTAATCTAAAATAATTAGCAATGATGCAATGAATAATTTTGAAGAGACCATAAAATCTAGGTTCAAGTTCAACATTAGGATTCTTCTCAACATTACATAACCTACGTTTCTCAAATCGCAACCAAATGTAATCACCTTCTTTAAAACATGTAGCTTTGCATTTCTTATTAGCTTATTGAACATAGGATTGTTGGGCCTTAGCAATCAATTGTTTAACTTGTTCAAAAATAGTGGAATGAGTATGTACCCAATCATCAGTAGAAGGTACTTTCTGACTTAAATGAAATGTTGGTGTTGGCATTTTGCGACCATAGATAATTTCAAAAGGTGCTTTGTTGGTGGCAGAATGAGGTGTATTGTTGTAGGAAAGTTGTAAAAGATGTAAATGTTGATCCCATATGCCAAGTAAAGAAATAATATAGGCACGAATTAAATCATGAATGATGCTATTAGTAGCTTCAATTTCACCATTAGTTTTAGGGTGAAAGGCTAAACTAAAATCAATTTTAGTACCAAGGTTAGATAAGAGAATTATATATAAAAAATTTGCAAAAATGAGGATCACAATCATATATAGTAATATTTGGCAAACCATGATGTACAAAGATATGCTTAAGAAAAATATTAGCAAATTGTGAAGCAATTGGAGTTTTTCTACATGGAATAAAATATACTTTCTTACTAAATCTATCGATAATAGTACAAAGAATATTTTCTTTTGATGATGTCATTGGCAAATCAATGATAAAATCCATTAAGATTTGTTGCCAATGTGAGTTAGGAATAGGTAAAGGCATTAACAAACCATACTACTTATTATCATATTGTTTTTTAATTTTTTAGCTAGCAAGACATTCAGAAACAAAGTTAGAAACATCTTGACTTATGTGATGCTAATAAAAATCATCTTCCAAATTATGAAGAGTAGAAATACTGCCATGATGACCCATTTAAGGTGGATCATGAATTTCTTGGAGTGTAAAATGATGAAAGGGGTGAGTAACACACAAACATTTCTCATAAACGAGGAATCCATTAGAGATAAAAAATTTATTAACATGAATCCATTGATTTCAAGACAAATTCAACCAAGCATAATGAAAATCAAAGTCATGCAAATAAGTATTTTTGGTAGCATCTAATATTGAAGGTGTAAAAACCACATAAATATTGTTCACAAATGGTCTATGACTTAATTCATCAGCTATAACATTTTCTATACTAGGATGATATTGGACTAAAGGATGGGTAAACTAAATGAAAGATGCCCATTGAATATACCCATCAAAAATTGTGGTTGAGAAAGAAGGTGTTTGATACTTTTTTTTATCTATCTTAATCATAAAATTTGAACCCATTAAATAATGTTTCCATATTTGTAATACGTGTACTATAGTTAGAAGTTCCTTATCATATATACTATATTTAAGTTCAAAGGGTTTCAATTTACAGTTGCTAAAGTATGCAATTGGATGGTCATCTTGCATCAACACCAAATGCCACAACCACTAATGCCAATAATGAGTTTAGGAAATCAAGAAGTTATAAAACGGGTGCATGAATTAATGCATACATTAGTAAATCGAAGGATCAGTATTGGTTGTCATCCCAACGAAATACATAACCTTTTTTTAATAGGCATTATCCTTATGTAATAAAAATGGTCACGCTACATATGATTTCTAGACAAAACAATATGATGAAGAACATGGTATTACAAATAAACAACCATATTTATCCAAATATTATTCTCCTTGTGACTACTGCAAAAAGAGTGATCATCCAACCCATCTATGTTTCAAGAGGCATTTTCATTTAGATCGTAATAGAGCATATGATGTTACACATGTCAACACTATTGAAGAATCAAAATTTGTGAGTTATTCTATCTCTCTAGAAAGGAAACTTCATGTTCGTGGTGGATATTTTTTTATTATTGATTTTGGCACTACAAGAAACATGACATATTAGCCCAAATGGTTACGTAATTATAATTCTATTCCTATCAAGAAATTGGTTTATCTTACTATGACACAATCTATCAAGTTAAAGGTATGGGTGATTTATATCTCGGTACTCTTTCAAAAGTAATTCTACGTGGAGTTTTACATGTCCCACATCTACAAATGAATCTTCTTTCAGAACCAAGACGTGGATCTTGGTGTCTTTGTTGATTTTGACTCTAGAAAGGAATCTTCTTTCAAGAATTTTGGATCTTGGTCTCTTTGTTGGTTTTGACCATACTAAGTGTTGCATTGAGAAAGACGGCCAAACCATAGCTATCCCTCCTCAAAATGGTAATATTTTTTAGTTATCTTTAGTTGAAGATGTAGAGAATGTTGTTATAACTCCTCCATCTTAGTAGCAAAATATAACATCATCACTTTTCTCAATCTAGTTTTTCTAAGCTTGTCGATCTTTATCGATGTGACCTTGTTCAAGTTATAGAATTCAAAGCTTGTCTTGACATGGGTATTTGTGAATATTGTGCACTTGGAAAGCATTTTTGCAAACCCTTTTCCATTTCCACCACAACTCATTGCTTATTCACACAAATATTTGTGGATCTTTTTCTCCATCGAAATCTCAACATCTGTATCTCATGACTTTTATTGATGACTTCTCAACATACACCACTATTTTTCTCTTGCAACACAAATCAGAAGCTTTATTATCTTTTAAGAAATATCAAAAATTTATAGAACTTCATCTTGGTCATCGCATCAAGAAACTTCACTGTGATAAATGGTGGAGAATACATTTTAAATTATTTTAATTATTATTTTAATAATCAAGATATTTATCATGAATATATGGTTCCCTACTCTCCTCAATAGAATGGTATTGCTAAATGTAAAAACATGACTATGCTCAATGCCAGGCGATATATGCTTATTCATTTTGGCTTATCTCGATGTTTCTAGGTTGAAGTAGTCTTAATAGTAGTATTTGTGCAAAATCATCTTCCTACAATAGCTTGTTTTGGTAAAATACCGATTATTACTTGGATAGGTGAAACTCCTTTTGTTTTATATTTTTCAACCTTTGAATGTATTGTTTATATTCATGTATCCAAAGAGACTCACAGAAAACTTACTCCTCCTAGTTTGAAAGTTATTTTCATTGGATATCCAAAATTTTCTAAGGGATACAAGTTCTATGATCCATCCTCCAAGAAGGTAACTCATAAGTTGTGATGCTATTTTTAATTAGCAACTTATGGGTAGCACATGGTCTCACGAGGATGTGGTCACTAGAGGATGTTGATGATACAAAGTCATTACTCACTTCTTTTCCTTTTCTATATGATGATGAGCCTTCTTCATGGGATAATATTGACTCTTCCAATCAAGATTCACAACCTTCGTCTATTATTTGCTAATGATGACCTTGGCATTGCATTTTATATTGATCTTCCAATTGATAATGAGCATAGTACTTGTAATGTTTATGATGCTGATATTCTTGAGTATGTTCTCAATATTTGTGAAGACCTTGTCTCTTATAATGATTCTATGCTATCCCCACAAAACGAACAATGGTATGAGGCTATGGAAGCCAAGTATGAATCTCTTCTCTCTAAAGGTACATGGGTTCTAGTTGAGTTACCACTTGGACATAGTGCTATTAAATGCAAGTGGGTTTATAAGAATAAAACAAAAGTAGATGGAACATTTGATAAATTCAAAGCAAGGCTAGTTACCAAATGTTTCTCACAAATTACAAGAGTTGATTATCAAGAAACTTTATCACCTATTGTTCGTATTACCCATATTCAGGTCTTGTTATTTTTGGCTGTTGAGTCCAATTTGGAGATTCACCAAATGGATGTGAGAACTGCTTTTCTTACTAGCAATTTAAAGAAAGAGATATACATGGAGCAACCAAAGGGATTTGTAGTCAAACATAAGGAAAATCTTGCTTGCAAACCTCATCGGGCACTCTATGGTTTCAAACAATCTTCATGACCTTGGCATCAAAAGTTTGATCTCTTCCTTCCAACACAAGCTTTTATATCTTTTTCTTGAGTTCCTAACTTATATGTCGAGTACTGCAATGATAGTTTTGGCATTCTTGCTCTATATGTGGACGATACCATACTTTTTTTTAACAATCTCAACTTTTGTCAACAAGTAAAGAAGGTTTTATCTTCTACATTTGACATGATGGATCTTGGAGACATACACTCATGTCTTCATATTCAGATTCAACATTATCAAGAAAATGGTATTCTATTACTATGTCAATTGAAGTTCATTGAAGATATTATTCAAAAGTTTGGTTTGGGCTCTACACATCTTGCTAGTACTTCTTGTCTTGTGAGCTCTACCAAAAACTCTCACTTTATGCCGAATGATGGACAATTAGCATTACATCAACCTTATGCTAATCTTGCTAGATGTCTTCAATTTGTTGGTTTAAAATCTTGCCCTGGCATTGTTTTTGCTACAAATTTTCTTGGACAACATCTTAGTTTTCCATACCTTAAATGTTCAACTACAACTAAATAAGTTTTCAAGTATTTAAAAGGCACTAAAGATTTTGGATTGGTTTATTGGTACCAACAAAACTCTCATTCTCTACATTCACTTCAAGTTTTTGGTTATATAGATGCAGATTGGGCAAGCTTGCACTTATCTATGTGTTCTACAAGTGGAAACTATATCTTTAAAAAGTATTTGAAAGGCACTAAAGATTTTGGATTGGTTTATTGGTGCCAACAAAACTCTCATTCTCTACATTCACTTCAAATTTTTGGTTATATAGATGTGTTCTACCAATGGCACTTATCTATGTATTCTACAAGTGGAAACTATATCTTTATACCAATGGTTGTCTTATTTCTTGGACTAGCAAGTGTAATATTTCCATGGACCATGAGACCCCCCCTTAAGAACAAATTTAAACGATTTTTTTTTAACGTCTCCCCCCCCTATCGAAACTGCCAGTTGTCAAAGGGAGGGGGGAGCTGAACGCATAGTCGATATAGGTAAAGGAAGAGATCATGACAGCAAGGGGGAGATGATGTGGCGGTGGTGGAGCTATCAAGGATCACTACGGCATTCTTAAAGATGAGGATAATGAAAATTTTGATAAGGAGGAGGGTCACACATGTGCCACCTCCAACCCCCCCCACTACCCCTTCTTGTTAGGTCGCATGGCGATAGGTACACAAGCCGTGGAGTGGAGCTAAGGAACCCTTGTCACATCGCCTTCCCCCCAATCAATGCCCGTCTCACCTCTATAACCCCCCCTTAAGCAAGAACATGATAATTTCTTATTTCCCACTGCTGCTGGTTTGAGAAAGGGTGAGAGAGAGAGAGAGAGAGGGAGAGAGAGAGAAGAGGCTCAAGGGAAATTTCTTTTTTGGACAGAGCTTCAAGTACCCTCTCTCCCCATCACGATTTCTGTGATCTCTCTATCAACTACCCCTCTACGTGGAAAAATGTTGCGGGATTCAAGGAAAAGCGTAGGAAACTCCGGCATAAAGGAGTGCTCCAAGAAAAGAGAAGGCCCGAATTCCAAGCTCCGAAATGGCATTGAAGCGCAAACTCTCCCAAGTAACTGAAATAGCCGCAACCACGGAAGGAGAATCGGGCAAGGATGTCACGGCTAACACAAATGGGTTTTCAAGTTTAGACACTAATTCAACACTCCAAAACCAGGTACCATTACGATGTCTAGTCCTATGAACGAAACAATAAAGCATAATCATTGTAAAAAGAAATCATACTTTTGCATTGCGTAAATTGCTTAACTAGAAAGGTAGTTGTAAGGGCTTAGTGACCATGATTGCCATGAATTGATTAAGCATCTACGGGTTGTTGTAGTACTAAGCTGAGTATTAGGCTCAAATTTTTACAAGTGCATCTTAGGTTGTCAATGTATATAAATATACCGTGTAAGTCGATTGCATCCTATAGACCATTAGATTGAATTAACTCACATTTATGTTAGGTATGATGAACTCATGTACAATTGCACTTAAGTACTTAGGTCACACTTTATGATTTGCATAAATTCACTAGAAGGAATTTTCATAAATGAGAATCCTGCATTGCGTCATCAACTCAGGAAAGGCTTGCATCTAGATTTGCATGACATCATGGATAGTTTTGGCTGCACTACATAATAGGGATTCATCTTAAAAGATAGATTTAAGATGCGCATGTGGCTAAACTTAATTGTAAGAGGAAGTTTGGTAAATGAAACCCTATATGATAAGTAAAACTAGGGTTTAATTTGACTCAGTTAGGATTTAATTGTAAATAAGTCAAATTATTGTTATGATAATATGTTGAATTAGAGTCAAGTAAACATGCTCATTGGTCTCTAGCCGCGATAAGTCCAAAACTCCCTTGGAGATATCATTTTAAATTATGATACAACTTGAATCCAATACAAAGAAAACTCGAATGTCATATCCACATGAAAGAATGACCATTCGCCATGTGACATTTGATGCTCGCAAGCATTTAAGGATTGCAAAAGGGCTTAGTTTACTATTGACTTGTGGAAGGAATGAAAAAAAGTTACTGTCATGAAATCTTACGGGAGTGAAACCACAGGGTAAACTTAGAAACCCTGATAAGGTTCTAAGGAAAAAAATGGTTACCAAATAACCAATTAAAATCCTAGATTGAATTATTTAAGACCTATGATCCCAAGACAAGAACCCTGGACTAAAGGCCATCAAATTAGGGCAGCTACAATCTGAAAACTATCAGATATAAATCTAATAGTGTAATTGCTTGCTCCTATCACATAGGAATGAGGTCGAAATGAGGGTGCTCTCTAGTCCTCAGAAGGTCATGGCAACCAACACCAAGGCAAGAAAGACCCAAGAAGGGTGAACACTAAGTGTTTTTAAAATAATATAGAAACTCCACCTTAGCAGATGTCCCAAGCACTCACCTTCATTATTGTTTCTGCTTATAAATTTAGGAACACCATCTCTGAAAGGATTGTATGATCCCAACTCACAAAAGAAATCGGAACAATGAATCAGGTTAAATTCATGGAGGGTGTGCCAAACCACCCCTAGCTGGCTACCAACCCTATTCAAGGGGGTTCTAAACAACCATGATGAGAACACGGACTGAATCCACCATGAGAGGTCTCTACGTGGGTTAGTTTGAACTTAGGAGGAGGCTTGGATGCTAGGGGGGCTCTAGCTGTAAATTCCCTACCTCTGAGTCCTACTCAAACAATGTATGGGACTCGAGATGGATTCTTGAGGCCCTGTTACTAGTGTAAGGGTGGAAACTTGGAGGAAGACACATCCTCACGGATTGTAGGAATCATCCTTTTTGGACAATAATCTTTACCTCAGTTAAAATGCTAATATAGAGTTTACTCCCAAGGAACCTATCTGAACTATTTTTATGTCACTACCATAAGTTAAGCGAATGAACCTTGTTCCTTAAAAGGCTTAATTAAAGAAGCTAATTTTAAATGTCACACATAAATGTGGTAGGACCTAATTTGATAACTAAAGAATGCCTAATTCAGGGAAGCAGGTGGGCAGAACCCCCGATGGGTCTGTCCTGTGGAAGGGTGGTCCTAGAGGACTAGGAGGCTTTGCACAAGGTTCTACAGTCGTACAATCTTTAGGTACTGTTAGGTTAGAACCCAATTCATGCCGTTTTAGGGGACCGGAATGGGACTATGCTCTATAGGTAGAGAGATTGAGCGGCGCATCCCTCTCGTTTCCATTCTCTTTGAACCAAGTGTGGCATGGGTCTTCTTCGGCGTACCTCTATGTAAAGTAGGATGCCCAAGTCTTGACGCTAGAATGCTGTCAGGAGACCTTTTCCACTAGGAACCCTAATTTCAGGTCGATCCCAGTGGGTTTGGCCATGAACGTTCTGTTGCGTGGCAGACTCAAGAAACCCTAGGTGACAAACCCCATAAGGGGAGTGCCGGGAAGGGTCCCTAATATTTGTCTCTTGATGGACCGCTAAAAACGTGCCTGGACTACCGATAGGCGGGTATGTTACAGTTGGTATCAGAGCAAACCAACAAATAAAACAATTAGGATAGGAATAAATCGGGAAGAGTGAAGTGATGTTTTCACTAGAAAATATTTTTTCTTTCACTCACTTGTGGATTGTTGCTACTTCCAAACCTTGGGTAAGTTACTCATGAATATATATGTGCATCACGTGGGTTCAAAATAAGGTATTTTTAAAATACAATTTTTATATATTTTTTACATATAGAAGCATGTAATATAAATGATTTATTTATAGATTGAATAGAAAAGGGTTATGTTTTATTCATGAAAAATTCACAGATAAGGATATTTATAAATAGGCCTTGAACGCACATGATGTAGAGGATATACATATAGTAACTTCCCTGAGTTCCATACCTACGAGGCATGGAGCAAGTTCCTCATATTTCATATCATGTTCAAGACGGCTATGAACTCTTCAAGTTATCACAGATGATCCGACATGATGGGAATCTTGGATCGACTCTACAACCCTTCACCGCTCTATGTGGAAAGGCATTGGACTTGAAGCATAGGTTATTGCTACATAGATGCCAATTGACTCGCCTATCCTCAAAACAATTTGAAGAGGCTAAAATGGTTGGAAGACTTGAATATCATCAAGCTATTCATCTTCCCTAAGGCATGTGTGAACTCGATCCTACACATTGGATGCCAGCAAGTAGAATAGACTCGCTACATCTATGAGGAGGTAGTCAAGGTCTTGCTAGTAGACAGAATTAAAGTAATTGGGAAAAACAAACGTCATGACTATCAAAAATGGGGATTTCCTTAACTTCCCATAACTTACCACTTTCTGAGAATCCATTTCCTAAATCCATATTACTATTTTATCCCTGTAGCTGAATCCAATAGGAAACTATCAACCTAGTGTTGATGTATCTCTTGGAAAGAAAATCATTCTAGCTAATCTCTATCTATTCCCAAATAAATGTACTTGAGGCTTATGCTTCTTTATGGATAAATAAGAATTTTATGTTCATTTGATTTGTTGCATAGTCTTGATGAAAAATAATCTACGCATTGAGATAAGTTGTGAAGAGATGTGTAAATGCAATCTTAACATGAAGGGTTTAATTGAAAACCAGATACAACCCCAAGTAGAGAACCAGAATCTTGTTTTTGCACTAAGCCCTGTGGAGGCACAAGAGAAGAAGTTTCTTCCCAAACAAATTAAACCACCAGAATTTGATGGAAAAGAGAAGACTGTTGAAGCTGATGCCAAAGTATGGATTGAATCCATGGAGGATTACTTTAGTGCAGTAAGAACAACACCTGTAAACCAGGCTATGATTGCCAAGCTCAAACTTATCAGCAAAGCTAGGCTCTGGTGGAAGCAATGGTGTAAAGACCAAGTAGTCTCACGGAAAGCGCAATAACTTTGGATAAGCTAAAGAAAGTAGTGCAAGGAAGGTACATGCCACCTGCATACAAAACTCAGAAGATGAATGAAGTCTTCAAGTTGAAAAAATTGAGCTTGTCTCTGGAGCCGTACTACTAGAAATTTGTCTCCTTGTTAAAATGTGCCCTGACAATGAGTATTCCCCAACAAGTCTCGAAGTTTTGTTTCTCTACTGATGCCTTTTGCCCAAGGTAGAAGACTCCATATGAGAAAAGATTCTTCAATTGGCATAATTGGTTGTTGTCCATGCATAAGTTTGGCTAGCATATAGCTAGTCACTGAACTGTGAGTAGTCCGGTCAGCCCATAATGCAAAAGGTAGCATTTTAGGCCATTCTTTGATCTTTCCTCTACAAGACTTTGCTAGAGCTTTGAGAATAGGTTTGATGACCTTTCTCACTCTTTCCATTGCCTTCAGGGTTGTAGGATGATGCTAAAGCCAACTTAATACCCAATTGAGCAAAGAAGTTGTGTGCCTCATCAGCATCCAACTCTCCTCTATCTGCAGTTACTTTACCCACACAACCATATCTACAAAACACTTCTTCAAGCAAAAAACGACAAGCAACTTGAGTGGATTTGATTATTAAGGCTTTGCCTTCAACTTGATTGGTTAGATCCTCTCTTGCAAGCACTAAATACCGCATATTCCATATTCCTGTAGGCATGGTTACAAGATCAATAACCCATCTATAATGTATAGACAAAGGATAAGTTGGTTGTAACCCATCTCAATGCTTGACTATAAAATACATTTGATACACATAACATGTTTCAACAAAATGTGCTATGTCCCGATACATGTTTTGCCACCAATACTTTTCTTTGACTTTACTAAAGGTTCCCCATATGCCTCTATGGCCAGCCCTCAGGCTTTCATGAAATTCCTTCATTACCTGTTGTTGCAATCTTTTGTTACCTAAAACTCGGATAGACGCTCCTTTCTTCTTCTTTGTGTGCTTCCATAGATGTCCTTCTTTAAGAAAAAAGCCATAAGCTTTCCTCTTGATATGCTTGACTTCCTCATCAGTCCAAGTCTCCTTCTTCTTCATTGTGCTCAAATATTGGCCGATCTTTAGCCAATCTTCTTCAAGGAAATGAACTAGAACTTGAGCAATGCAATGAGCATGCTGGCTTCTAGTTGACCATCCTGTTGTTTTCAGCTTTGGACCAGTATATGCTGTAACTAAAAATGTATTTTCAATAGCCATGGAATAAAATTCAATAAGTATAGATTCTTTAGCTTCATCTTCTTCCATCAGCTCTTCTTTCACCTTTCCTGCAATATGCTTTAATTCGGGGTTGAGAGACTTAATATATGCAATCCATCTTAGCATAGCAATGTCGGGTGTAGAGTAGTTGGCAATCATGCCCAAGAGTGGAAGACAATCAGTTTCTACCACTACGGAAGTACCAATAAAGTATTCACGATCACACTTTAATGCTGTTACAACGCCCCACAATTCCGTTTTTACTTGTGCATACCTTCTTTGACGTTCATTGAGAACTTTTGCTCCAAAATGAATTTCCATACATGTTACCTTCAAGATCCTCTTGGCCAATAGCCCATCCTATCCCAATGGGACTTGTATCCACAGTAAGGATGATGGGTTGACCATTTGAATAGTCAGCCCTTTTGAGAGTGGGGGCTGAAAAAAATAGCTTCTTTAATTTATGCATAGTGAGAGTATGCTCTTTATTCCAAGAGAATCTTTGGCATTTTCTTAATAATTGATAAAGATTTTCGGCTACATGAGCAAAATGTGGTATCTATATGAGATAGAATACACATGTGCCAAGAAATCTTCTCACATTTGAAACATTTGTGCATTTTTCTTGCATTCTGCTAATGGCATCTATCTTGATTGGAGAAGGTTTGTGTCCATAGGGGCCACATAGATGACCGACCACTAGGACTTCTTCTACTCCAAAAATTGACTTAGCTCCAGAAAGGGTAAGATGTACCTCTTCTAGCCTTGTCAAAATCCTGTCATAATCATGAATATGGTTAACTACAAATGTCCTGCAACCATCTTTATCAAGCCCCTCATTCTTTTCATTGACTTCACATCCCTTGATAGGTACATCATCAAGAAATGGAAGAGTAAGTTGTGGAATAAAGTCCTTTAAGACTTTGTGGATGGCTTTCGTCATATGGGCTACGGTCTTTGTTGCACCTTGTGGTAGAGTGTGCATGCGGAACAATCCAAGAGGCGTCTTCATTGTGGTAATGTCTCGGCTTTCTAATGAGAGCTGAAATTGGTCATATCCTGAATATAGGTCGCCCATAGAATAAATTGCTCTACCTGCAAGAGCTCCAACAAACTCATCAAAAATTGGACCTGAACCAACATTTCGGATTGTGACACGATTGACAGGCTATAGATCTTGAATGAATCGTAAAGATCCATTTTTCTTAGGCACAATAAACCATCGGTTTGAGTAAGGTGCTGAAGAAGGTTCTAAAATCTTCATTATGATCTTCTCATTTAAAAGTTCCAATAATTTGGGCAGATGCGCCCTTGGAACGGGAATGGGCTTGAGGTTCCAAGGCACATGTGGGACCATAAAAATGACCATAGGAGCCACAATATTTGGATCCACACAGCCTATTTCACTTGGTTGAAATGCGAAAGCTTTTCCATGTTTCATTAGCATTTGCATAAAAGAGTGTTTTTTAGCCAACGAAAGGAAAGAATTTTCACCTATTCTGAGCTCTTTTATACTTTCAAATGTGAACTTGTGA